>NC_139158.1:56740875-56845875 GCF_964270905.1 Leucopleurus acutus
CCTTGGTCACTGAGGCCTACCTAAGGGACTGCCATACTTACCCAGTAGATCCCACGCAGAGGTCCCTGTGCCCAAAAGTGCCTCCACGGAAGGGCCCTGTTCCTCCCGTTGTGTTTCCTTGAGGTAATCAGAAACCACTGAGGATCCCTAGATGAGCTCCGGTTTGAAGCTGGGCGACCCTGGCTGAACCTTATTCCCCCCCGTGCTAAACGAGACAGTGGCGGGTCCTAAGCTGCCTGAAGTACACTGCTCGCGCCCACCTTCTCTTTGCTGCCGGAAGGCCTCCCATGAGAAGTCTGAGTTGACTCGTGACAGCAGAAGTCTGAGTTTACGCGTGTGAGGCCTGCTGCTCTCAGTTCCTTGCTGGGAGCTTCAGCAGGAGCGCTCTGGAGCTCGCCGGCAAAAGAATTGTGAGTCCCCTCGCCCCACCCCGGCCTCAAGCGCCAGTCCAGATTTACCCCGCCAGGAACACCTCGGAGTGCCATGGGAGCGAAGAAGCGTGCGTTCACGGAGTGCTTCAACAGTGCTAGGGCTTTATTTCACGACACACCGTGCACTCACGTTCGTTGTAACAACTGTCAAAGGGCACTGGATGCCTTGCAACTTCTCTCTTGCGTTTGAGCCACAGGAAGTAAATGCATTCGTTTGATTAAGCTCCATGAACGTGCAACGACGATGGCGAAGCACTGCCCTGTTCGCTCGAAAGCTCTCGTTTGTATGGCCTTCACACGGCTTCAAGGTACGCCGTTCTAAACAGCCTTACATTCCACGCTGGTGTGCCCCCAATTAGGAATTGGGGCTCTTCTGTGAGACACCAATGTGCGTCCCAAAGGAAACCGGGGGGCTCCCCCAGGACGCCTGCGTACGGCAGTCGGTTGCCAGATGTTTACTTCCAGCCGGAGAAAGAAAAAAAAGGACAGCTTTCCCAGGGGCAATTCTGGACCCTTGGGAACATCCAGAATCACGAAAGCCTAAACTTGGCACGGCCTGGGGAACGCTCTTCCGCATGTCCAGCAATCCCCACGTCAAAACATTTCCCAGCAGAGGCAGGCACTCTGTCCGTTGTACTAGATTAGCTCGGCAGAACCTTCCTAGAAACGTGCTGCGTCATTCAGCTTGAAAGTGGGACGCGGATGGGAGAGTACGCTTTCTCCCCGTTTGGAGGCGCCGTGCGCTTGGCTTCAAAGCGGCCCGAACAGCACTAGCGGCCCGACGTCTCTGCACGGCAGCATTGTCGTTGTGGGCCAAGGCTGCGTGTTCTCTCAAAGCGGAAAACCGTGCTGGCAATCCCTTTCTAGAAACTCCTCCCACGGCACTACATGTTGAGCTCCGGCCAAACGAAAGGTGACCTCAGGCCTCAGGGTAAGTTCCAGTGTTTCACGTCGGGGGAGTTGGGTGTGCAGTGGTTTCCATGAGGCCAGACTCCACCACGGAGTGCCTTAACTCTGCGACGCTCCTGGGGGCACACAGGATAGGAGCTCGTTCGCCAATTTCGCAGGATGACTGCTCTCCGTGCCGGAACGGCGGCTCCTGGCTTCTGAGGAACCTTAGCCTAAACAGGCCCCTGGAGAAAGCTCTTCACATTCAGAGCCAGGGCAACGTACTGCTCTCTGGCGTGCCTGGGTTGAGTGCCCCAGTCGTCAAAGGGCCTCGCGAAAGCAGTGCTGCGCAGACTCCCTTTGCCAGTCGAACGGCCTCCTTGACTGAAAGAGAACTGCAGTGCCAAAAGGCACCGTGCTGACGACTGGCTCCAGGAAGAGACTCGGGACAGCACTCTCATAGAAGCGAAAGCCAGGATGTGCGCCCAGCCTGAGGAGCAGTACGTACGTTTGCCACACTTCTTTTACACAGCTAGGCGTGAGCCAGAGAGCCTTGGTCACTGAGGCCTACCTAAGGGACTGCCATACTTACCCAGTAGATCCCACGCAGAGGTCCCTGTGCCCAAAAGTGCCTCCACGGAAGGGCCCTGTTCCTCCCGTTGTGTTTCCTTGAGGTAATCAGAAACCACTGAGGATCCCTAGATGAGCTCCGGTTTGAAGCTGGGCGACCCTGGCTGAACCTTATTCCCCCCCGTGCTAAACGAGACAGTGGCGGGTCCTAAGCTGCCTGAAGTACACTGCTCGCGCCCACCTTCTCTTTGCTGCCGGAAGGCCTCCCATGAGAAGTCTGAGTTGACTCGTGACAGAAGAAGTCTGAGTTTACGCGTGTGAGGCCTGCTGCTCTCAGTTCCTTGCTGGGAGCTTCAGCAGGAGCGCTCTGGAGCTCGCCGGCAAAAGAATTGTGAGTCCCCTCGCCCCACCCCGGCCTCAAGCGCCAGTCCAGATTTCCCCCGTCAGGAACACCTCGGAGTGCCATGGGAGCGAAGAAGCATGCGTTCACGGAGTGCTTCAACAGTGCTAGGGCTTTATTTCACGACACACCGTGCACTCACGTTCGTTGTAACAACTGTCAAAGGGCACTGGATGCCTTGCAACTCCTCTCTTGCGTTTGAGCCACAGGAAGTAAATGCATTCGTTTGATTAAGCTCCATGAACGGGCAACGACGATGGCGAAGCGCTGCCCTGTTCGCTCGAAAAGCTCTCGTTTGTACGGCCTTCACACGGCCTCAAGGTACGCCGTTCTAAACAGCCTTACATTCCACGCTGCTGTGCCCCCAATTAGGAATTGGGGCTCTTCTGTGAGACACCAATGTGCGTCCCAAAGGAAACCGGGGGGGCTCCCCCAGGACGCCTGCGTACGGCAGTCGGTTGCCAGATGTTTACTTCCAGCCGGAGAAAGAAAAAAAAGGACAGGTTTCCCAGGGGCAATTCTGGACCCTTGGGAACATCAAGAATCACCAAAGCCTAAACTTGGCACGGCCTGGGGAACGCTCTTCCGCATGTCCAGCAATCCCCACGTCAAAACCTTTCTCAGCAGAGGCAGGCACTCTGTCCGTTGTACTAGATAGCTCGGCAGAACCTTCAGAGAAACATGCTGCGTCATTCAGCTTGAAAGTGGGACGCGGATGGGAGAGTACGCTTTCTCCCCGTTTGGAGGCGCCGTGCGCTTGGCTTCAAAGCTGCCCGAACAGCACTAGCGGCCCGACGTCTCTGCACGGCAGCATTGTCGTTGTGGGCCAAGGCTGCGTGTTCTCTCAAAGCGGAAAACCGTGCTGGCAATCCCTTTCTAGAAACTCCTCCCACGGCACCCCAAGTTCAGCTCTGGCCAAACGAAAAGTGACCTCAGGCCTCAAGGTTAAGTTCCAGTATTTCACGTCGGGGGAGTTGTGTGTGCCGTGCTTTCCATGAGGCCATACTCCACCATTGCGTGCCTTAACTCTGGTATACATTTTTCACACTTAACACTGCTAGTCATGGGCAAGAGACATGGTCACTGAGGCCTACCTTAGGTACTGTATTACTTATGAAGTTCATCCAATGTGGAGGTCCCCGTGTTCAGAAGAGTCTCCATGGAAGTGCCAAGTGTCTCCCGAGTTTTTCCTTGAAGTAGTAGTAAACTACCAACGATAACTCTATGAGCTCAAGTTTGAATCTGGGCAAAGCTGGCAAAACCTTATTTTCCTCTGGAGTAGGCAAGACAGTTGCGGGTATAAAGCTGTCTGGAAGACACTCATGGTGCCCAACTTCTTCTTGCTGCTTGAAGACCTCACAGAAAAATTGTGAATTTACTTGTATGAGGCATGCTGGTGTCATTTCCTTGCTGGGACCTCCTCCAGGAGAACTGTGGACATTTCCCGCATAAGAAATGTGACCTCTGGTCTCAAGTAAAAGTCCAGATGTCTCCCATATTAAGCTTAGGTGTGCCATAGTAGCGAAGAGTCATGCGTTAAAGGAATGCTTCAACTCTGTTACGTATTTCATGACTCATTGTGCAGTCACATTCGTTGTAACATCTGTGAAAGGGCACTGTATGCTGTCCAACCCTTCTGTTGCATTTGAGACCCAGGAAGTGATTGGGTGCATTTGTTTTAACTCTATGAGAAGGCAGAGGTAATGGCAAAGTACTTCCCTGTTCACTGGACAGTTCTCGTTCATACAGCATTCAAACGGGCTCAGGACTGCCCATCTACCCAGCCTTACACTCCATGCTGGTGTGCCCCAGGGAGGAATTTGGGTTCTTCTGAGAAACACAACCGTGCTTCACAAATGAAACCTCTGGGCTCCCCCAGGGACATTTCTCTGCGGCAGTCTGAAGCTAAATTTTTAGTTCCATCCTGAAAAACACGGGCAGCTTTCCCAGTTACAATGCTGGACTTCTGGGACCATCAAGAGTCACCAAGTCCTAAACGTTCCACACGTACAGCAATCCCCACGTGAAAACCTTTCTTACCAGAGGAGGCAGACGTTCCCTTGTACTAGATAGCCAGACAGAATCTTCAGAGAAACATGCTGTATCATCAAGCTTGAACATGGGACACTGATGGGAAAGTACTCATTTTCCCCATTTGGACGTGACTTGCTTTTGGCTTCAAAGATGCCTGAAGAGCACTAGCAGCCCAACTTCCTTTAACTGCAGGATTGTCACTGAGGGCAAAGGCTGCATTCACTCAAAGCCAAAAATTGGGTGGCAATTTCGTTCTAAAACCCATCCCACTGCACTCCAGATTCAGCTCCGGCCGAACGAAATGTGACCTCATGCCTCAACGTAAGGTCCAGTGTTTCACATCAGCAGAGTTGGGTGTGCAGTGGGTTCCATGAAGCCATACTCTAAAATGGAGTGCCTTAGCTCTGCAATGCCCCTGGGGACACATAGGACAGTCGGTCATGCACCAATTTCGCATGATGACTGCTCACTGCCAGAAGAGCGGCCGCTGGCTTCTGAGGAAACTTAGGGGAAATAGGCCACTGAGAACGGCTCTTTGCATTCATAGAAATGGCAACGGACTCCTTTCTGGCTTGCCCAGGTAGAGTGTCCAGGTCGTCAAACAGCCTCACGTAAGCAGCACTGGGCAGACTCCATTTTCAAGCCGATTGGCCTCAGTGAATGAAACAAGCTGCCTGTAAATACACACTGTGCTCACACTCATGCAGGAAAGTACTTGGGACAGCACTCTCTCAGGAGCGAAAGCTAGGTTTTTTTTGTGTCTAGCCTGAAGACCTGCCCATTTTTCACACTTAAGACTGCTAGGCATGGGTAAGAGCCATGGTCATTGAGGCCTACCTAAGGCACTGAGACACTTATCGAGTTCATCCCATGCGTAGTTCCCTGTGTCCAAAAGTGTCTCCATGGAAGAGCCCTGTTTGTCCTGTGTGTTTCCTTGAAGTAGTCCAAAACGACCTCGGGTAAATTTGTGTTGGCTCAAGTTTGATACAGGGGGACCCTGGGAAAACCTTATTTTCCCTCGTGGTAGGCAAGACACTTGCAACTGGAAAGCTGCCTGAAACACACTCCTGGTGCCCATGTTCTCTTGGTGCTAGAAGTCCTCGGGAAAGAAGTTTGAGTTTACTCGTATGAGGCATGCTGGTTTCTGTTCCTTGCTGGGAGGTCCTGGAGCAGCACTTGGAGCTTGCAGGCAAAAGAAGTGTGACCTGTGGCCTCAATGAAAGGTCCAGATTTCCCCCATCAGTAAGCTTTGGTGTGCCTCATTCCTCAAGAATCTTGAGTTAATGCAGTGCGTCAAATCTGGTACGTCGTTCACGACTCACTGTGTACTCACGTTCCTTCTAACATCTTTGACAGGGCACTGTGTTTCCTCCAACTCTTTGGTTGCTATTGAGCAACAGTAAGTGAAAGTGCTCGTTTGGTTTAACAATTTGGAAGTGCAGTGGGAATGGCAAAGAGCTGCTCTGGTCGCTCGACAGCTATCTTTTTTACAGCGTTCAAACGGACTCAGGTATGCAGTGCTATCCAGCCTTACATTCCATGATGGTGTGCCCCACGA
The DNA here is from genome assembly GCF_964270905.1 of Leucopleurus acutus. Classification (NCBI taxonomy): domain Eukaryota; kingdom Metazoa; phylum Chordata; class Mammalia; order Artiodactyla; family Delphinidae; genus Leucopleurus; species Leucopleurus acutus. The sequence goes on from NC_139158.1 coordinate 56,746,757, forward strand.
GGAATTCTGGGATCCACTAGGAAATACTACAGTCCCTCACAAATTCTACATGGGTGCTCCCCACAGACATCTCCCTTCTGCAGTCGGAAGCTAATCTTTTAGTTCCAGCGTGAAAAATAGGGAGAACTTCTCCATGCAAATGCTAGACTTTTGGAACCATCCCGATTCACCGAGGCCGATCTTGGGAATGGCTGGCATAATGCAGTTCAGCACATGCAGAAATCCCAACGTGCAAAACTTTCTTCCCGGAAGGGCGCAGTGTGTCTCATGTTCTAGATAGCTGGACAGAATCTGCAGATAAATATGCTGTACCATCAAGCTTGAAAGTGCGACACTGATGGGAAAGTACGCATTCAACACTTTTTGAGGCGACTTGGTTTTGCCTTCAAAGCTGCCTGAACAGCACTGATGTGGCCTAAGTTTTCTTCACTGCAGGAAAGTCGCTGTGGGCCAAGGCTGCATTTTCCCAAAGCCAGCAAAGTGCTGGCAATTCCTTTCTATAAACTCACCCCACGGCACTCCAGCTTCAGCTCCCGGCCAAATGAGACGTGACCTCTAGCCTCAAGTTATGGTCCCTTGTTTAACATCAGCAGAGATGGGTATGCAGTGAGTTCCGTGAAGCCCTAGACAGAAATGCAGTGCCTTAACTCTGTGATGCCTTTCGGGACACATAGGTCGGTCAGGCATTCACGAAATTCCCAGGATGAGCATTCTGTGCCAGAAGAGCGGCCGGTGTTTCTGAGCAAGCCTAGGGCTAATAGACTCCTGGGTAACATCCTTCCCATTCATAGAAAGGGCAACGTACTACTTTCGGTGTTGCCTAGGTAGAGCCTCACAGCCGTCAATGAGCCTCAAGAAAGCAGCGCTAGGCAGACTCTATTTGGAAGTTGATGGGTCTCAGTGACTGAAACAGAGCTGCAGTGCAAAAACACACTGTGCTGACGATTCTGTCGAGGAACGCACTCGGGACAGCACTCTCATAGAAGCGAATGCTAGGCTTTGGTTCCAGTCTGAAGAACAGGACATTTTTCACACTTAACACTGCTAGGCATGGACAAGCGCCTTGGTTACCAAAGCTTACCTAAGGTACTGAAATAGTTTTCCAGTTCATCCCATGCAGAGGTCCCTGTGTCCAAAAGTGTTTCCATGGAAGGGCCCTGTGTGTCCCGTGTGTTTCCTTGAAGTAGTCAGAAATGTCCTCTGGAAACTTTGTGTTGGGTCAAGTTTGAAACCAGGCAACGCTGGGAAAAAATTATTTTCCTCCGGGATAGGCGGGACAGTTTCGGCTCAAAAGCCTCCTGAAAAATACTCATAGTGCCCATCTTCTCTATGCTGCCTGAAGCCCTGGGGAAAGAAGAGTGAGTTTACTCGTATGAAGCATCCTGGTCTCAGTTCATTGCTCGGAGCTCCCGCAAAAGCACTCTGGAGCTCACAGGCAAAAGAAAGATTACCTGTGACTTCACGTAAGGGCCCAGATTTCTCCCCAGTAAGCTTTGGTGTGCCACAGGCCCCAAGAATCATTGTTAATGGAGTGCTTCAACTCTGGTACGTTTTTTACGACTCATTGGGCACTCATGTACGTTTTAACATTTTTGAAAGGGATCTGTGTTCCCTCAATCTCTTCTTTGGATTTTGAGCACCAGGAAGTTAAAGGGTTCATTTGGTTTAAATCTGGAATGTGCAGCAGGAATGGCAAAGAGCTGTTATGTTTGCTCGACAGCTCTCTTTTGGACAGCATTCAAAAGACCTCAGAAACACAGTTCTAACCAGCATTACATTCTATGCTGCTGTGTCCCAGTGAGGAATTCTCGGCTGTGTCGAGGGAAGATGGGGAAGCACCACTGTGCTTCACAAATGCAACCTGGGGGCTCCCCACCGACGTCTCCCTACGGGAGTCGGAAGCTAGATTTTTAGTTCCACCCTGAAAAATACGGAGAGCTTTCCCAGTGACAGTGCTGATCTTATGGGACCATCCAGAGTCCCAAGGCCTAACCTTGGCTTGGCATGCATAATGCAGTTCAGCAAGTGCAGCACTCTCCACGTGAAAAACTTTCTTACCATAAGAGGGCAGTGTTTCCCACGTACTAGATAACTAGGCAGAAACTGCAGATAAGCTGTGTCATCAAGCTTGATTGTGGGACAGTGATGGGAAAGTATGCATTCTACCCTTTTGGAAGCACCTTGGTTTTGGCTTAAAGCTGCCTGAACAGCACTGATGCGGCCCAACTTCTCTTCACTGCAGGAGTGTCGCTGTTGGCCAAGGCTGCTTTTTCTGAAAGGCAACTAAGTGCTGGCAATTCCTTTCTAGAAAGTTATCCCACTGCACTCCAGCATTAACTCCCGGCCAAATGAATGGTGACCTCTAAGCTAAAGTTAAGGTCCTATGTTTCCCATCCACAGCATTGGTTGTGCAGTGGATTCCATGAAGCCTTTGACAGAAATGGAGTGCCTTAACACTGCAAAGTCATTCTGGGCACATAGGGCTGCTGCACATACACCTATTTCCCTGGATGAGCACTCTGTGCCAGAAGAGCGGCCCGTGGTTTCTGAGCAACCTTAGGGGTAATAGGCCCCTGGGCCCCCTACCACTCTTCACATTCAGACGGAAGGGCAACGTACTCTTTTCTGGTAGGCCTAGCTAGAGTGTCACAGACGTCAAAAAGACTTGAGAAAGCAGCGCTAGGCAGTCTCTCATCCAAGTCGAACAGCCACAGTGACTGTTCCAGAGCTGCACTGCAAAAATGCACTGCTGATAATTCAGTCCGGGAACTAACTCATAACAGCACTCTCACACGAGAAAAAGCTAGGCTTGGGGGCAGCCTGAAGAAAAGTACAGTTTTCACACTTAACACTGCTAGGTATGTGGAAGGCCCATGGTCCTCGAGGCCTACCTAGAGCATGAGACACTTATCCAGTTCATCCCATGTGAAGGTCCCGGCAGCCGAAAATGTCTCCATGGAAAGGCCCATTGGGTCCCGTGTGTTTCTTTGAAGTAAACTACCATGGTTACCTATCTGTGGGCTTCAGATTGAAATTGGGGGACACTGGCAAAAACTTATTTTCCCCTTGGGAAGGAGAGACAGTTGCGGCTCAAGAGCTGCATGAAAAATGCTCATGGTCCCCATCTTCCCTTTGCTGCCAGAAGCCTTAGGGAAAGGAAAGTGAATTTAATAATATGAAGCAGGGTGGTCTCAGTTCCTTGCAGGGAGCTCCTCCCACAGCACTCTGTAGCTCGCGGGCAAAACAAATGTGACCTCTGTTCTTACTTAAAGTTCCAGTTATTTTCCCATCAGTAAGATTTTGTGTGCCACAGGCCCCAAGAATCATCCGTTAATGGAGTACTTCAACTCTGGTACGTTTTTCACGACTCGTTGGGCACTCATGTACGTTCTAACTTCTGTGAAAGGGCACTGTGTCCCATCTGTCTCTTCTGTGGCTTTTGAGCACCAGCAGGAGAAAGGGATCGTTTGGTTTAACTCTTTGAATGTGCAGCGGGAAGGGCAATGAGCTGCTGTGGTCGCTCGACACCTCGCTTTTGTACAGCATTCAAACGGCCTCAGGAATGCAGTTCTATCCAGCCTTACATTCTATGCCGTTATGTTCCGGTGAGAAATTCTGCACCACTGAGAAGCAATACTGTGCCTCACAAATGCGACCTGGGGGCTCCACACGGACGTCTCTCTACCACAGTCGGAAGCTACATTTTTAGGTCCAGTCAGAAAAACAGGTACAGCTTTCCCAGGACCATCCTGGGAGCATCCTGAGCCACCAAGGCCTAACCAGCACACGGCATGCGCAATGTAGTTCAGCACAAGCAGCACCCCCAAAGTGCAAAATTTTCCTCCCGAAAGGGAGCAGTGTGTCCCATCTACTAGATAGCAAGGCAGGATGTGCAGATAAACATGCTGTATCATCAAGCTTGAAAGTCAGACACTGATTGCAAAGTATGCATTTTCTCCATTAGGAAGTGTCTTGGAATTGGCTTTGAAGCAGCCTGAACAGTCTGCTGCACCCCATCTTCTCTTCACTACAGGATTATCGCTGTGGGCCAAGGCTGCATTTTCTCGAAGGCAACAAACTGCTGGAAATTCCTTTCTAGAAGCTCATCCCCCTGCATTCCAGTTTTAACCACCACAAAATTAAAGGTGCCTTGCAGCCTCAAGTTAAGATCCCGTGTTTCCCATCAGCAGGGTTGGTTGTGTAGTGGATTCCATGAAGCCTTAGATAGAAATGGAGTGCTTTAAATCTATGAAGCCTTTCAGGGTACATAGAAAGGTCAAGCTTGCACCAATTTCCCAGGACGAGCACTCTGTGGTGAAAGACCGGCCCGTGGCTTCTGAGCAACCTCAGGTGAAATAGGCCTCTGGGAAGCACTCTTCACATTCAGACGGAAGGGCAATGTCCTCCATTGTGCGTTGCCTTGCTAGAGTGTCAGCCATCAAAGACCCTCGGGAAAACAGCGCTAGGCAGACTGTCGTTCCAAGTGTATGGGCTCACTGACTGAATCAGAGCCACACAGCAAAAACACACTGTGCTGATGATTCAGTGTGGAAACTCACTCGAGACAGCACTCTCACACAAGCAAAAGCTTGGCTTTCTGTGTAGCCTGAAGAACAGTACAGTTTTCACACTTAACACTGCTAGGCAGGTGGAAGAGCCATGGTCACCAAGGCCTAACTAGGGCCCTGAGACACTTTTCCAGTTCATCCCATGCAGAGATCCCTGTGGCCAAAAGTGTCTCCATGGAAGGGCCCAGTGGGTCCAGTGTGTTTCCTTGAAGTAATCAGAAACGACCACAGGTAACTATCTGTGGACTCAAGATTGAAATTGGGGAAGGGTGGCAAAACCTTATTTTACCCGTGGGAGGCGAGGCAGTTGCAGCTCGAAAGCTGCCTGAAAAAACTCAAGTTACGCATCTTCTCTTCCCGGCAGGAAGGCCTCGGGAAAGAAAAGTGAGTTTACTAGTACAAAGCATGATGGTGTCAGTTCCTTGCTGGGAGGTCTGCCTGCAGCACTCTGGAGCTCACTGGCAAAAAAAAGGAGACCTCTGTCCTCAAGGAAAGGATCAGTTTTCCCGCATCAGTAAGTTTTGCTCTGTCACAGTCCCCTAGAAACATGAGTTAATGGGTTGCTTCAACTCTGGTATGTCTTTCATGACTCATTGGGCACTCACGTACATTCTAACATCTGTGAAAGGGCACTGTGTACCCTCTGTCTCCTCTGTGACTTTTGAGCACCAGCAAGTGAAAGGGATCGTTTGCTTTAACTCTTTGAATGTACAGCGAGAAAGGCTAAGAGCTGCTCTGGTCGCTCGATGACTCACTTTTGTACAGCATTCAAACACTCTCAGGAACACAGTTCAAACTAGCCTTACATTCCATGCTGCTCTGCTCCCATGAGGAATTCTAAGCACCACTGAGAAACAATACTGTGCCTATCAAATGCAATCTGGGGGTTCCCCATGGACCTCTCTCTACCGCACTCGGAATCTAGATTTTTAGGTCCCGCCTGAAAAACAGGTACAGCTTTCCCAGTGACAATGCTGGGATTCTGGAACCATCCAGTCACTGAGACCTAACTAGGGCACAGTGTGCATAATGCAGTTCAGCACGTGCAGCGCTCTGCATAAGAAAAACGTTCTTACCGGAATGGGACAGTGTTTCCCATGTACTAGATAGGTAGATAAACATGCTGTGTCGTCAACCTTGTAAGTGGGACACTGATGAGAAAGTATACATTCTACCCTTTTGGAAGCCACTTGTTTTTGCTTCAAAGCTCCCTGGAAAGCACTGATGCGCCCCATCTTGTCTTCACTGCAGGAAACTTGCTGTGGGCCAAGGCTGCATTTGCTCGAAGGCAAGAAGGTGCTGGCAATTCCCTTTTAGAAGCTCATCCCACTGCACTCCAGCTTTAGCTCCTGGCCAAATAAAGGGTGACCTCTAGGCTCAAGATAAAGTCCTATGTTTCCCATCAGCAGATTCTGGTGTGAAGTGGGTTCCCTGAAGCCTTAGGGAGAAACGGAGTGCCTTAACTAGTTTGTGCCTTTCAGGACACATAGGACTGTCGCGCATGCACCAATTTCCCGGCACGAGTGCCCTGTGCCGGAAGACCAGCCTTTGGATTCTGAGAACCTTCGGTGAAATAGGCCCCTGGGAACCACTCTTTTACACTTAGATGGTAGGTCAATGTACTCCTTTCTGGGTTGCCTAGATAGAGTGTGACAGCTGTCAAAGAGCCTCTGGAAAGCAATGCTAGGCAGAGTCTCATTCCAAGTCCATATGCCACAGTGACTAAAAAAGAACTGCACAGCAAAAACACACTGTGCTGAGGATTCAGTCCGGGAAGTCACTCAGGACAGCACTCTCACAAAAGTGAGAGCAAGCCTTTGGGTCTAGCCTGAGCAGTACAGTTTTCACACTTAATGCTAGGCATGTGAAAGATCCATAGTCACCAAGGCCTAACTAGGGCACTGAGACACTTATCCAGTTCATCCCATGCAAAGGTCCCTGCGGCAAAATGTGTCTGCATGGAAGTGCCCATTGGTTCCCTTGTGTTTCTTTGAAGTAGTCGTAAACTATCACGGTTAACTATCTGTGGGCTCAAGCTTGAATTTGGATGACACTGGCAAAATCTTTTTTCCCCGGGGAAGGCGAGACAGTTGGAGCTCGAGAGCTGCATGAAAAACACTCATGGTGCCCATCTACACTTCCCTGCAGGACGGCCTCGGCAAAGAAAAGTGAGTTTACTAGTATGAAGCTGGGTGGTCTCCATTCCTTGCTGGGAGCCCCTCCCGCACCACTCTGTAGCTTGCGTGCAAAGGAAAGGTGACCTCCGGCCTCAAGGAATGGTCCACATTTCTCCCATCAGTAACCTTTGGTGTTCCACAGGCCCCAAGAAGCATGCATTAATGGACTGCTTCCACTCTGGTACGTCTTTCACTACTCATTGGGCAGTCATGTACATTCTAACATCTGTGAAATGTCACTGAGTACCCTCCATCTCTTCTGTGGCTTTTGAGCATCAGCAAGTCAAATGGATCGTTTGGTTTAACTCTGAATGTGCAGCGGGAATGGCAATGAGCTGCTCTGGTTGCTCTACAACTCTCTTTTGTACAGCATTCAAACGGCCTCAGGAATGCAGTTCTAACCATCCTTACATTGCATGCTGGTCCGCCCCAGGGAGGAATTCTGAGTTGCACTGAGACACACCATTGTGCCTCCCAAATGCAACCTAGGGGCTCCCCATAGACGTCTCTCTACCACAGTTGGAAGCAAGATTTTCAGGTCCAGGCTGAAGAACAGGTACAGCTTTCCCAGTGACAATGCTGGGCACTTGGGACCATTGAGAGTCACCAAGGCCTAACCAGGGCATGGTGTGCATAATGCAGTTCAGCACGTGCAGCACTCCTCACGTGCAAAACTTTCTTCCCGGAAGGGCACAGTGTGTCCCATGTACTAGATATCTAGGCAGAATCTGCAGATAAACATGCTGTATCATCAAGCTTGAAAGTCGGACACTGATGGGAAAGTAAGAATTTTCACCTTTTGGATGTGTCTTGATTTTGGCTTCAAAGCAGCCTGAAGAGCACTGATGTGCCCCATATTCTCCTCAGTGCAGCAATGTCACTTGGGCCAAGGCTGCGTTTTCTCGAAGGCAGCAAGGTGCTAGCAATTCCTTTCTAGGAGCTTATCCCACTGCACTCCAGCTTTATCCAAGGCCAAATGAAAGGTGCTCTCTAGCCTGAAGTTAAGGTCCTGGGTTTCCCATTAGCAAGGTTGGTTGTGCAGTGGATTCCATGAAGGCTTAGACAGAAATGGAGTGCCTTAACTCTATGATGCCTTTCGGGGCACATAGAATGGTCGAGCATGCACCAATTTCCCGGGACGAGCATTCTGTGCTGGAAGACCGGCCTATGCCTTCTGAGCAACCTTAGGTGAAATAGTCCCCTGGAAAGCACTCTTTTTTTGTTGTTTTTGTTTTTTGCGGTACGTGGGCCTCTCACCGTTGTGGCCTCTCCCGTTGCGGAGCAACAGGCTCCGGACGCGCAGGCTCAGCGGCCATGGCTCACGGGTACAGCCGCTCCGTGTCATGTGGGATCTTCCCAGACCGGGGCACGAACCCGTGTCCCCTGCATCGGCAGGCGGACTCTCAACCACTGCGCCACCAGGGAAGACCCCCCTGGGAAGCACTCTTCACATTCAGATGGAAGAGCAACGTACTCCATTCTGCAATGCTTGCTACAGTGTCACAGGCGTGAACGAGCCTCAGGAAAATAGCACTAGGCAGACTTTCGTTCCAAGTGGATGGGCCCACTGACTGAACTAGAGCTGCACTGCAAAAACACACTGTGCTGACGATTCTGTCTGGAAATTCACTCGGAACAGCAGTCTCACGCAAGCAAAAGCTCGGCTTTGGGTCCAGCCTGAAGAATTTTCACAGTTAACACTGCTAGGCAGTTGGAAGAGCCATGGTCCTTGAGGCCTACCTAGGCCCCTGAGACACTTATCCAGTTCATCCCATGCGGAGGTGCCTGCATCTAAAAGTGTCTCCATGGAAGGGCCCAGTGGGTCACGTGTGTTTCCTTGAAGTACTCAAAAAATACCACGGGTACTTATCTGTGGGCTCCAGCTTGAAATTCGGGGATACTGGCAAAAGCTTATTTTCCCCAGGGGAAGGCGAGACAGCTGTGGCTCGAAAGCTGCCTGAAAAACACTCATGATGCCATTTTCTCTTCACTGCAGGAAGGCCTTGGGAAAGAAGAGTGATTTTACTCGTACAAAGCTGGGTGGTCTCTATTCCTTGCTGTGAGCTGCTCCCGCAGCACTCGGGAGCTCGCGGGCAAAAGAAAGGTGACCTCTGGTCGCAAGTAAAGGTCCAGTTTTTTCCCATCAGTAAGCTTTGGTGGGCCACAGGCCCCAACAAGCATTCGTTAATGTAGTGCTTCATCTCCGGTGCCACTTTCATGACTCATTGGACACTCACGTACTTTCTAACATCTGTGAAAGGGTACTATGTATGCTGCATCTCTTTTGTGGCTTTTGAGCACCAGCAAGTGAAAGGGATCGTTTGGTTTAACTCTTTGAATGTGCAGTGGGAAGGGCAATGAGATGCTGTGGTCGCTCCACAGCTCGCTCTTGTACAGCATTCAAACGGCCTCAAGAACACAGTTCTAACCAGCCTTACCTTCCATGCTGTTCTGCCCCAGTGATGAATTCGGAGGTCCACTAAGAAAAACCACTGTGCCTCACAAATGCAACCAGGGGGTTCCCCACAGACAATCTCTCTACCACAGTCGGAAGCTAGATTTTTAGATCCAGGCTGAAAAACAGGTACAGCTTTCCCAGTGACAATGCTGGGCTTCTGAGACCATCAAGAGTCACCAAGGCCTAACCAGGGCATGGCGTGCGTAATGCAGTTTAGCATGTGCAGCACTCCTCACGTGTAAAATTTCTTCCCAGAAGGGCTCAGTGTACTAGATACCTAGGCAAAAACTGCATATAAACAAGCTGTATCATAAAGCTTGAAAGTGGGACAATGATGGGAAAGGGCACATTCTCCCCTTATGGTAGCATCTTGTTTTGGCTTCAAAGCTGCCTGAACAGCACTGATGCGGCCCAAGTTCTCTTCACTGCAGGAATGTCGCTGTGGGCCAAGGCTGCATTTTCCAGAAGGAAACAAGGTGCTGGCAATTCCTTTTTTGGAGCTATTCCCACTACACTCCAGCTTTAGCTCCCAGCCAAATGAATGGTGACCTCTACCCTCAAGTTAAGGTCCCAGGTTTCACATCAGCACAGTTGGGTGTGCAGTGGATTCCATGAAGCCTTAACAGAAATGGAGTGCCTTAACTCAGCGACGCCTTCAGGACACATAGAACAATTGCTTGTGCACCAGTTTCCGGGGATGAACACTCTGGGCCCAAAGACCAGCCCGTGGCATCTGAACAACCTCTGGGGAAACAGACTCCTGGGAACCACTCTTCACATTCACACAGAAGGGCAATGTACTCCATTCTGCGTTGCTTTGCTAGAGTGCCACAGGCAGCAAAAAGCCTCAGGAAAGCAGAGCTAGGGAGACTCTCGTTCCAAGGGGATGGGCCAACTGACTGAAGCAGAGCTGCACTGCAAAAACACACTGTGCTGACCATTAGGTCCAGGAATTCCCTGGGGACAGCACTCTCACAGAAGTGAAAGATAGGCTTTGGGTCCAGTCTGAAGAACAGTACATTTTTCACACTTAACACTGCTAGGCATGTGGAGGAGCCATGGTCCCCGAGGCGTACCTAGAGCACTGAGACACTTAACCAGTTCATCCCATGGGAAGGTCACTCTGCCAAAAGTGTCTCCATGGAAGGGCCCATTGGTTCCTGTGTGTTTCTTTGAAGTAGTCATAAACTACTATGGTTAACTATCTGTGGGCTCAAGTTTGAAATTGGGGACACTAGAAAAAGCTTATTTTCCCCTTGGGAAGGTGAGACAGTAGTGGCTCGAGAGCTGCATGAAAAACACTCATGGTGCCTGTCTTCTCTTTGCTGCCAGTAGGCCTCGGGAAAGAAAAGTGAGTTTAGTCAAACAAAACAGGTTGGTCTCAGTCCCTTGCTGGGAGCTCCTCCAGCAGCACTCTGGAGCTTGTGGGCAAAAGAAAGGTGACCTCTGGTCGCAAGTAAAGGTCCAGTTTTTTCCCATCAGTAAGCTTTGGTGGGCCACAGGCCCCAAGAAGCATTCATTAATGGAGTTCTTCAACTCCGGTACATCTTTCACGACTCAGTGGGCATTCACGTACATCCTAACATCTGTCAAAGGGCACTGTGTACCTTTCATCTCTTCTATGGCCTTTGAGCACCAGCAAGTGAAAGGGATCATTTGGTTTAACTTTTTGAATGTGCAGCGGGTGGGGCAATGAGCTGATCTGGTCACTCAACACCTCGCTTTTGTACAGCATTCAAATGTCCTCAGGAATGCAGTTCTAACTAGCCTTACATTCCATGCTGGTCTGCCCCAGTGAGGAATTCTGAGCTCCACTTAGAAAAACAACTGTGCCTCCCAAATGCAACCTGGGGTTTCCCCATGGACATCTCTCTACCACTGTTGGAAGCTAGATTTTTAGGTCCAGGCTGAAAAACAGGTACAGCTTTCCCAGTTACAATGCTGGACAAATGGGACCATCTAGAGTCACCAAGGGCTAACCTGGGTGAGGCGTGCGTGATGCAGTTCAGCGCATGCAGCAATCCCCAGGTGAAAAAATTTCTTCCTTGTAGAGCACAGTGTCCCATGTACGAGATAGCTAGGCAAAACTGCGGATAAACATGCTGTATGACCAAGTATGAAAGTGGGACACTGATGGGAAAGTATGCATTCTCCCCTTATGGTAGCATCTTGTTTTGGCTTCAAAGCTGCCTGAACAGCACTGATGCGGCCCAAGTTCTCTTCACTGCAGGAATGTTGCTGTGGGCCAAGGCTGCTTTTTTCCCGAAGGAAACAAGGTGCTGGCAATTCCTTTTTTGGAGCTAATCCCACTACACTCCAGCTTTAGCTCTTGGCCAAATAAATGGTGACCTCTAACCTCAAGTTAAGGTCCCGGGTTTCCCATCAGCACAGTTGGGTGTGCAGTGACTTCCATGAAGCCTTAGACAGAAATGGAGTGCCTAAACTCAGAGATGCCTTTCGGTACACATAGGAGGGTTGCTCGTGCACCAATTTCCCAAGATAAGCACTCTGTGCCAAAAGAACAGTCCGTGGCCTCTGAGCAGCCTTAGGGGAAATAGGCCCTTGGGAACCACTTTTCACATTCAGCCAGGAAGGTAACGCACTCCATTTTGCATTGTGTTGCTCCTGTGCCACAGCTTCTGAGAGCCTCAGGAAAGCAGTGCTATGCAGACTCTCGTTCCAAGTGGATTGGCCCACTGACTGAACCAGAGCTACACTGCCGAAACACACTGTGCTGACGATTCAGTCCGGGAACTCACTCTGGACAGCACCCTCACACAAGGGAAATTTAGGCTTTGGGTCCAGCCTGAAGAACAGTACAGTTTTCACACTTAGCAATGTTAAGCAGGTGGAAGAGCCATGGTCCCCAAGGCCTATGTAGAGCACTAAGACACTTATCCAGTTCATCCCATGTGGAGGTCCCTACGGCCAAAAGTGTCTCCATGGAAGGGCCCACTGGGTCCCGTGTGCTTCCCTTAAGTAGTCAGAAACAACTACCACGGGTAACGCTCTGTGGGCTCAAGTTTGAAATTAGGGAGCACTCACAAAAGCTTATTTTCCCCTTGAGAAGGCGAGAGAGTTGTGGGTCGAAAGCTGCCTGAAAAACACTCATGGTGCCCATCTTCTCTTCTCAGCAGGAAGGTCTCATGAAAGAAAAGTGAGTTTACTCATACGAAGCAGTGTGGTGTCAGTTCCTTGCTGGGAAGTCTGCCGCAGCACTCTGGAGCTGGTGGGCAAAGGAAGCAGACCTCTGTCCTCAAGGAAAGGTCCAGTTTTCTCCCATCAGTAAGCTTTGGTGTTTCACTGGCTCCTAGAAGCATGTGTTAATGGGCCGCTTCAACTCTGGTACGTCTTTCACAACTCATTGGACACCCACGTACATTCTAACTTCTGTGAAAATGCACTGTGTACCCTCCATCTCTTCTCTGGCTTTTGAGCACCAGCAAGTGAAATGGATCTTTTGGTTTAACTCTTTGAATGTGCAGCAGGAAGAGCAATGAGCTTCTCTGGTTGCTCAACAGGTCTCTTTTGAACAGCATTCAAATGGCCTCAGGAACTCAGTTTTGACCAGCTTTACATTCCATGTGGTCTGCCCCTGTGAGGAATTCTGAGCTCCGCTGAGAAACACCACTGTGCCTCACAAGGGCACCCTGGGGGCTCCCCCATGGACGTCTCTCTACCGCAGTCGAAAGCTTGATTTTTTGGTCCAGTGTGAAGAACAGGAACAACTTTCCCAGTGACAATGCTTGGCATCTGGGGTCGTCCAGAATCACCAAGACCTAAGCAGGGTACGGCATTCGTAGTGAAGTTCAGCAGGTGCAGCACCTCCCACATGGAAAACTTTCTTCCCGGAAGGGCACAGTGTATTCCATATACTAGATAGCTAGGCAGAAACCGCAGATAAACATGCCGTATCATCAAGCTTGAAAGTGGGACACTGATGGGAAAGTACACATTCTCCACTTTTGGAAGCGTTTTGATTTTGGCTGCAAAGCTGCCTGAACAGCACTGATGCGGCCCAACTTCTTTTCACTGCAAGAATATTGCTGTGGGCCAAGGCTGCGTTTTTCTGAAGGAAACAAGGTGCTGGCAATTCCTTTTTTGGAGCTCATCCTGCTGCACTCCAGTTTTAGCTGCCAGCCAAATGAAAGGTGACCTTTAACATCAAGTTAAGGTCCCGGTTTCCAACAGCCCAGTTGGGTGTGCAGTGGATTCCATGAAGCCTTAGACAGAAATGGAGTGCCTTAACTCGGAGATGTATTTTGGGACACATAGAATGGCCGTGCATGCACCAATTTCCCGGGACGAGCACTCAGTGCTGGAAGACTGGCTCCTGGCTTCTGAGCAACCTCTGGTGAAATAGGCCCCTCGAACCCACTCTTCACATTCAGGCAGAAGGGCCACGTACTCCTTTCTGCGTTGTCTTGCTAGAGTGTCACAGCCATCAAAAAGCCTCAGGAAAGCAGAGCTAGTGAGACTCTCGTTCCAAGTGGATGAATGGGCCCACTGACTGGACCAGAGCTGCACTGCAAAAACAGTGTGCTGACGATTCAGTCTGCGAACTCCCTTGGGACAGCCCTCTGACGCAAGTGAAAGCTAAGCTTTAGGTCCTCCCTGAAGAAGAGTACAGATTTCACACTTAACACTGCTAGGCAGGTGGAAGAGCCATGGTCGCCGAGGCCTACCTAGTGCCCTGAGACTCTTATGCAGTTCATCCCATGTGGAGGTCCTTGCACCTAAAAGTGTCTCCATGGAAGGGCCCACTGGGTCCTGTGTGTTTCCTTGAAGTAGTCAGAAAATACCACGGGTAACTCTCTATGGGCTCACATTTGAAACTGGGGGAGGCTGGCAAAACCTTATTTTCCCCATGAGAAGATGAGTTTGTCTCTAAAGCTGCCTGAAAGACACTCATGGTGCCCATCTTCTCTTCTCGGCAGGAAGGCCTCACAAAAGAAAAGCGAGTTTACTCGTACGAAGCAGGGTAGTGTCAGTTCCTTGCTGGGAGCTCCTCCAGGAGCACTCTGGAGTTCGTGGGCAAAGAAAAGGTGACCTCTGGAGTCAAAGAAAAGTCCAGTTTTCTCCCATCAGTAAGCTTTGCTGTGCCACAGGCCCCAAGAAACATGCATTAATGGAGTGATTCAACTCTGGTATGTCTTTCACGACTCACTGGGCATTCACATACATTCTCACATCTGCAAAAGGGTACTGTGTACCCTCCATCTCTTCTGTGGCTTTTGAGCAACAGCAAGTGAAAAGGAACATTTGGTTTAACTCCTTGAATATTCAGCAGGAAGGACAATGAGCTGCTCTGGTCGTTTGACAGCTCTCTTTGGTACAACATTCAAACGGCCTCAGGAATGCAGTTCTGGCCAGACTTACATTGCATGCTGGTCTGCACCCGTGAGGAATTCTGAGCTCCACTGAGAAACACCACTGTGCCTCCGAAATACAACCTGGTGCCTCCCCCACGGACGTCTCTCTATTATGGTTGGAAGCTAGATTTTATAGTCCAGCCTAAAAAATAGGTACAGTTTTCCCAGTGATAATGGGAATCTGGGCATCTGGGTCCATCCAGAGTCACCAACGCCTAAGCAGAGCACAGCATGCATAATGCAGTTCAGCACGTGCAGCACTCTCCACATGCACAAATTTCTTCCCGATTGGGCACAGTGTGTCCCATGTACTAGATAGCTAAGCAGAAACTGCAGATAAACTTGCTGTATCATCAAGCTTGAAAGTGGGACACTGCTGGGAAAGTACGCATTCTCCCCTTTTGGAAGCGTCCTTGTTTTGACTTCAAAGCTGCCTGAACAGCACTGATGCGGCCAACTTGTCTTCACTGCAGGAATGTCGCTGTGGGCCAAGGCTGCGTTTCTCGAAGGAAACAAGGTGCTGGCAATTCCTTTCTAGGAGCTCACCCCACTGCACTCCAGCTTTAGCTCCCGGCCAAATGAAAAGTGACCTCTAACCTCAAGTTAAAGTCCCAGGTTTCGCATCAGCACAGTAGGGTGTGCGGTGGATTCCATGAAGCCTTTTACAGAAATGGAGTTCCTTAACTCTATGATGCCTTTCGGGACACAGAGGATGTTTGTGGGCACACCAATTTCCCGGGACCGGCACTCTGTGCCAGAAGACTGGCCTGTGGCTTCTGAACAACCTCAGGGGAAATAGGCCCTTGGGAACCACTCTTCACATTCAGTTGGAAGGGTCATGTACTCCTTTCTGCGTTGCCTTTCTGGAGTGTCAGAGCCATCAAAGTGCCTCGGGAAAGCAGCGCTAGGGGGACTCTCATTCCAAATGGATGGGCTCACTGACTGAACCAGAGCTGCCCTGCAAAAACACACTGTGCTGACGATTCAGTCAGTAACTCACTCGGGACAGCACCCTCACAGAAGCAAAAGCTAGGCTTTGGGTCCAGCCTGAAGAACAGTACAGTTTCCACAGTTAACATTGCTTGGCAGGTGGAAGAGCCATTGTCCCCGAGGCCTACTTAGGGCCCTGAGACAGTTGTCCAGTTCATCCCTTGTGGTGGTCCCTGCGTCCAAAAGTTTCTCCTTGGAAAGGATCTTGGGTTTTTTTTTTCTGTACAAATGGTCCTAAAGTCCATATAGCAAGTGCTATGGGTCTCGAAAGCCAAGCCATGACCAGAATGCCCATTTTCCCAAACTATGGACCACAAACAGGGCCTTTCAAAACCCTTTCCTTTCCTTGTTAATATGCTACCTTTTGGAAGATTCAGGGAATTTTTCGGGCTTTAGCATCTCCCTCTGATTAGGTCCAGATACCACTGTGTCCATCCGTTTTTCTGAATCTGTGGCAAGGAGCTGTGGCTACTCTGTAATGTCTTTATTAATGACGTTTCCTTTTCTGGCTTAAATTGATTTTTGTTCATTTTGATAGTTCCAGGAACATTGGCTTAATAGATATGTACTTACATAGCCCCCTCCTTTTTTCTTTTTTTGTGGTACGCAGGCCTCTCACTGTTGTGGACTCTCCTGTTGTGGAGCACACAGGATGTGCAGGCTCAGCAGCCATGGCTCACGGGCATAGCCGCTCCGCAGCATGTGGGATCTTCCCGGACCAGGGCATGAACCCGTGTCCCCTGCATCAGCAGGCGGACTCTCAACGACTGTGCCATCAGGGAAGCCCCAGCCCCCTCCTTTGACTTCTGTGAAAAAATAAATATAAGAAGCCACTTCCCCAATTTCTGCACAAGATTTCATCTCATGTTATAGATTTTTGATCATATCAGATCTTAAAATTATTTTATTTCTATCATATTTAGGGCTCCTGTGGTTGGAAGTACAGAAATATCTGCAGCTAGTTTCAGACCTCAGGACTATAGAGTTGTGTAAGGAACCTAAATGTAGGGAGACAACAAAGCCTTAGGCAAGGCCAAGACCAGAACCTGGACTGCTGTAGAGTGCTAGAAAGTCTTTTCCTCTACCTCACATCCTGACTTCTGTTTGTTACTTCTCATGACAGGCTGGCTTTCTCTTTAAGGACACAGGGTAGAGACTGGCAAATGCCAATATCACCCAAGTTTTCACCTCAGCTTGAGAGCACCTAGATCAAAGTGGAATCTATTTGTGAATGACTTTGATAGGTCTTATTTGGGTCATGTGCATATCTCTAGTCCAATCATTTGTACTATTAGGGCCACATGGTGTGAGTATGCCTACTCCTATGGCAAATGTGAAGGAGGGGGTTTTTGGTTCCCTTAAGGGGAGTTGAAAAACTTACTGTAATTATTGTAGCCTTTCTTCATTGATTCCTGGAGGAAGAAGCCTCCATTTGATAGCTTTAATTGCTGTTATATGGTTGCGGCAGATTATATTTTCCAAAGATGGCCATTATGCTATATCCCATCCCACACATACTTCCTACAATGTGACACTGACACTCTTCCCATTAAATGGTGGGGGTCCATGTTCTCTTCCCTTGAACCTAAGTGGACTTTTGTCATCAGTATAGTGCAGTAGAAGTGAAGCTATGTGATTTCCAAGGGTAGATCGTAAAAACTCCATACACTACTTATATGCCCTTGGGACAATCACACTTGAAAACCAGCTACAAGACTATGAAGAAGCCCCAAGGACAGGATACTTCTTCTGATCAACGGGTGAGGTCCTAACCAACAGCCAATGTCAACTCTCAGACATGTGAGTGAAGTTAGTCTTCAGGAGAAACTGTTGAGTTGCCCTAGCCTTTAAGCCACTCCAGCTGGTGCTGCATAGAACAGAGATGATCCTTGTCCAAATTATAGATTCATGAGAAAAATAAATGATTGTTGTCATTTTAAGCCACTAAGTTTTGGGGTGAATTATTACCCAACCGTAGAGAATAGATACAATGGTCATTTTGTTATTCTGATATCTGGTTATCTAAGGACCAAGGCACACCATTGCTGATTGAACAGCGTTCAGCTAGAAGGAGAGATTTCATTCCTTGCACACATATGTATCTCAGAAGAGAAACTGAGATTTGGAGTCAGGACTTTAAGGAGGAATGTTCATCAAACGTTCACTCACTTTCCCTCCTGCTGTGGAAGGAGGGTACTTCCCTCCCACTCCTTGAATAGGGACCAATTGGCTATGGACCAATGGAAGACATGTGGAAGTGACAGTGTGCCAGTTCTGAGCTTATGTTTTAAGACACATGGTTAAGTTTCCACCCATCCTCTTAGCACCTGCTGTCCTAAGTAGTCACTGCTCCTTCAGCTTCAGTGTCAAAACATAGACACATAAAAAACCTTGATCAGACCTAAATCTTGAGGCCATCTAAGCACAGCTGAGTCAAGGCAACCCACAGCAAATCTACAGGCACCCACACACTTGTGAGTGAGAAATAAATGTTTGTTGCTATAAGCCACTGAGATCATAAGGTTGTTTACTTCTGCAGCAGTGGCTGACTTATTCAGAAGGTAGCTGAAGTGAATCTTTTCTCAAAGAGCATGTCATATGGATGAATATATGTTAAAAATCAAACTGAACTACTTTGAGTCCTGCTTTTGCTACTGGTAACTGTTTGACTTTGGGAGATTTACTTAACATCTGTGCATCTCAGTTTTCTCTTCTTGGAACACAAATAATAAAATCTACCTCAAAGGATGTTGTGAAGATTAAGTGAGATGATGTTTGCAAGTTAAGTATCCAATATATGGCAAACAAAACTGAAATATTTATTCTCTTTCTTCACCTTTATTCCCATTGGGATTCCAATGGGTATAAAATCTAAGGAAGGATTTTTTTTTTTTTAACATCTTTATTGGAGTATAATTGCTTTACAATGGTATGTTAGTTTCAGCTTCACAACAAAATGAATCAGTTACATATATACATATATTCCCATATCTCTTCCCGCTTGCGTCTCCCTCCCTCCCACCCTCCCTATCCCACCCCTCCAGGCGGTCACAAAGCACCGAGCTGATCTCCCTGTGCTATGCGGCTGCTTCCCACTAGCTATCTACCTTACGTTTGGTAGTGTATATATGTCCACGCCTCTTTATCGCTTTGTCACCGTTTACCCTTCCCCCTCCCCATAGCCTCAAGTCCATTCTCTAGTAAGTCTGTGTCTTTATTCCTGTTTCACCCCTAGGTTTTTCATGACATTTTTTTTTAATTCCATATATATGTGTTAGCATACGGTATTTGTCTCTCTCTTTCTGACTTACTTCACTCTGTATGACAGACTCTAGGTCTATCCACCTCATTACAAATAGCTCAATTTCGTCTCTTTTTATGGCTGAGTAATATTCCATTGTATATATGTGCCACATCTTCTTTATCCATTCATCCGATGATGGACACTTAGGTTGTTTCCATCTCTGGGCTATTGTAAATAGAGCTGCAATGAACATTTTGGTACATGACTCTTTTTGAATTATGGTTTTCTCAGGGTATATGCCCAGTAGTGGGATTGCTGGGTCATATGGTAGTTCTATTTGTAGCTTTTTAAGGAACCTCCATACTGTTCTCCACAGTGGCTGTATCAATTTACATTCCCACCAACAGTGTAAGAGGGTTCCCTTTTCTCCTCACCCTCTCCAGCATTTATTGTTTCTAGATTTTTTGATGATGGCCATTCTGACTGGTGTGAGATGATATCTCATTGTAGTTTTGATTTGCATTTCTCTCATGATTAGTGATGTTGAGCATTCTTTCATGTGTTTGTTGGCACTCTGTATATCTTCTTTGGAGAAATGTCTATTTAGGTCTTCTGCCCATTTTTGGATTGGGTTGTTTGTTTTTTTGTTATTAAGCTGCATGAGCTGCTTATAAATTTTGGAGATCAATCCTTTGTCAGTTGCTTCATTTGCAAATATTTTCTCCCATTCTGAGGGTTGTCTTTTGGTCTTCTTTATGGTTTCCTTTGCTGCGCAAAAGCTTTTAAGTTTCATTAGGTCCCATTTGTTTACTCTTCTTTTTATTTCCATTTCTCTAGGAGGTGGGTCAAAAAGGACCTTGCTGTGATTTATGTCATAGAGTGTTCTGCCTATGTTTTCCTCTAAGAGTTTGATAGTTTCTGGCCTTACATTTAGGTCTTTAATCCATTTTGAGCTTATTTTTGTGTACGGTGTTAGGGAGTGATCTAATTTCATACTTTTACATGTAGCTGTCCAGTTTTCCCAGCACCACTTATTGAATAGGCTGTCCTTTCTCCACTGTACATTTCTGCCTCCTTTGTCAAAGATAAGGTGACCATATGTGCGTGGGTTTATCTCTGGGCTTTCTATCCTGTTCCATTGATCTATCTTTCTGTTTTTGTGCCAGTACCATACCGTCTTGATAACTGTAGCTTTGTAGTATAGTCTGAAGTCTGGGAGCCTGATTCCTCCAGTTCCTTCTTTCGTTCTCAAGATTGCTTTGGCTATTCGGGGTCTTTTGTGTTTCCATACAAATTGCAAAATTTTTTGTTCTAGTTCTGTGAAAAATGCCAGTGGTAGTTTGATAGGGATTGCATTGAATCTATAGATTGCTTTCGGTAGTAGAGTCATTTTCACAATGTTGATTCTTCCAATCCAAGAACATGGTATATCTCTCCATCTATTTGTATCATCTTTAATTTCTTTCATCAGTGTCTTATAATTTTCTGCATACAGATCTTTTGTCTCCTTAGGTAGGTTTATTCCTAGATATTTTATTCTTTTTGTTGCAATGGTAAATGGGAGTGTTTTCTTGATTTCACTTTCAGATTTTTCATCATTAGTATATAGGAATGCCAGAGATTTCTGTGCATTAATTTTGTATCCTGCCACTTTACCAAATTCATTGATTAG
The DNA here is from genome assembly GCF_964270905.1 of Leucopleurus acutus. NCBI lineage: Eukaryota > Metazoa > Chordata > Mammalia > Artiodactyla > Delphinidae > Leucopleurus > Leucopleurus acutus. The sequence continues at coordinate 56,767,238 of NC_139158.1, forward strand.
CTCTAGTAGTTTTCTGGTAGCGTCTTTAGGGTTCTCTATGTATAGGATCATGTCATCTGCAAACAGTGACAGCTTTACTTCTTCTTTTCCGATTTGGATTCCTTTTATTTCCTTTTCTTCTCTGATTGCTGTGGCTAAAACTTCCAAAACTATGTTGAATAAGAGTGGTGAGAGTGGGCAACCTTGTCTTGTTCCTGATCTTAGTGGAAATGCTTTCAGTTTTTCACCATTGAGGATGATGTTTGCTGTGGGCTTGTCATATATGGCCTTTATTATGTTGAGGAAAGTTCCCTCTATGCCTACTTTCTGTAGGGTTTTTATCATAAATGGGTGTTGAATTTTGTCAAAAGCTTTCTCTGCATCTATTGAGATGATCATATGGTTTTTCTCCTTCAGTTTGTTAATATGGTTTATCACATTGATAGATTTGCGTATATTGAAGAATCCTTGCATTCCTGGAATAAACCCCACTTGATCATGGTGTATGATCTTTTTAATGTGCTGTTGGATTCTGTTTGCTAGTATTTTGTTGAGGATTTTTGCATCTATGTTCATCAGTGATATTGGCCTGTAGTTTTCTTTCTTTGTGACATCCTTGTCTGGTTTTGGTATCAAGGTGATGGTGGCCTCGTAGAAGGAGTTTGGGAGTGTTCCTCCCTCTGCTATATTTTGGAAGAGTTTGAGAAGGATAGGTGTTAGCTCTTCTCTAAATGTTTGATAGAATTCGCCTGTGAAGCCATCTGGTCCTGGGCTTTTCTTTGTTGGAAGATTTTTAATCACAGTTTCAATTTCAGTGCTTGTGATTAGTCTGTTCATATTTTCTATTTCTTCCTGATTCAGTCTTGGCAGGTTGTGCCTCTCTAAGAATTTGTCCATTTCTTCCAGATTGTCCATTTTATTGGCATAGAGTTGCTTGTAGTAATCTCTCATGATCTCTTTTATTTCTGCAGTGTCAGTTGTTACCTCTCCTTTTTCATTTCTAATTCTATTGATTTGGGTCTTCTCCCTTTTTTTCTTGATGAGTCTGGCTAGTGGTTTATCTATTTTGTTTATCTTCTCAAAGAACCAGCTTTTAGTTTTATTGATCTTTGCTATTGTTTCCTTCATTTCTTTTTCATTTATTTCTGATCTGATTTTTATGATTTCTTTCCTTCTGCTAGCTTTGGGGTTTTTTTGTTCTTCTTTCTCTAATTGCTTGAGGTGCAAGGTTAGGTTGTTTACTCGAGATGCTTCCTGCTTCTTAAGGTGGGCTTGTATTGCTATAAACTTCCCCCTTAGAACTGCTTTTGCTGCATCCCACAGGTTTTGGGTCGTTGTGTCTCCATTGTCATTTGTTTCTAGGTATTTTTTGATTTCCTCTTTGATTTCTTCAGTGATATCTTCATTATTAAGTAGTGTATTGTTTAGCCTCCATGTGTTTGTATTTTTTACAGATCTTTTCCTGTAATTGATATCTAGTCTCATGGCGTTGTGGTCAGAAAAGATACTTGATACAATTTCAATTTTCTTAAATTTACCAAGGCTTGATTTGTGACCCAAGATATGATCTATCCTGGAGAATGTTCCATGAGCACTTGAGAAAAATGTGTATTCTGTTGTTTTTGGATGGAATGTCCTATAAATATCAATTAACTCCATCTCGTTTAATGTATCATTTAAAGCTTGTGTTTCCTTATTTATTTTCATTTTGGATGATCTGTCCATTGGTGAAAGTGGGGTGTTAAAGTCCCCTACTATGAATGTGTTACTGTCGGTTTCCCCTTTTATGGTTGTCAGTATTTGCCTTATGTATTGAGGTGCACCTATGTTGGGTGCATAAATATTTACAATTGTTATATCTTCCTCTTGGATTGATCCCTTGATCATTATGTAGTGTCCTTCTTTGTCTCTTCTAATAGTCTTTGTTTTAAAGTCTATTTTGTCTGATATGAGAATTGCTACTCCAGCTTTCTTTTGGTTTCCACTTGCATGAAATACCTTTTTCCATCTCCTTACTTTCAGTCTGTATGTGTCTCTAGGTCTGAAGTGGGTCTCTTGTAGACAGCAAATATATGGGTCTTGTTTTTGTATCCATTCAGCCAATCTGTGTCTTTTGGTGGGAGCATTTAGTCCATTTACATTTAAGGTAATTATCGATATGTGTGTTCCTATTCCCATTTTCTTCATTGTTTTGGGTTTGTTATTGTAGGTCCTTTCCTTCTTTTGTGTTTCTTGCCTAGAGAAGTTCCTTTAGCAGTTGTTGTAGAGCTGGTTTGGTGGTGCTGAACTCTCTCAGCTTTTGCTTGTCTGTAAAGGTTTTAATTTCTCCATCAAATCTGAATGAGATCCTTGCTGGGTAGAGTAATCTTGGTTGCAGGTTTTTCTCCTTCAACACTTTCAATATGTCCTGCCACTCCCTTCTGGCTTGCAGAGTTTCTGCTGAAAGATCAGCTGTTAACCTTATGGGGATTCCCTTGTGTGTTATTTGTTGTTTTTCCCTTGCTGCTTTTAATATGTTTTCTTTGTATTTAATTTTTGACAGTTTGATTAATATGTGTCTTGGCGTATTTCTCCTTGGATTTATCCTGTATGGGACTCTCTGTGCTTCCTGGACTTGATTAACTATTTCCTTTCCCATATTAGGGAAGTTTTCAACTATAATCTCTTCAAATATTTTCTCAGTCCCTTTCTTTTTCTCTTCTTCTTCTGGAACCCCTATAATTCGAATGTTGGTGCGTTTAATGTTGTCCCAGAGGTCTCTGAGACTGTCCTCAGTTCTTTTCATTCTTTTTTCTTTATTCTGCTCTGCAGTAGTTATTTCCACTATTTTATCTTCCAGGTCACTTATCCGTTCTTCTGCCTCAGTTATTCTGCTATTGATCCCATCTAGAGTACTTTTAATTTCATTTATTGTGTTGTTCATCGTTGCTTGTTTCATCTTTAGTTCTTCTAGGTCCTTGTTAACTGATTCTTGCAATTTGTCCATTCTATTGTCCATTCTATCTCCAAGATTTCGGATCAACCTTACTATCATTATTCTGAATTCTTTTTCAGGTAGACTGCCTATTTCCTCTTCATTTGTTAGGTCTGGTGGGTTTTTATCTTGCTCCTTCATCTGCTGTGTGTTTTTCTGTCTTCTCATTTTGCTTATCTTACTGTGTTTGGGGTCTCCTTTTTTTTTTTTTTTTGCAGGCTGAAGGTTCGTAGTTCCTGTTGTTTTTTGAGTCTGTCCCCAGTGGCTAAGGTTGGTTCAGTGGGTTGTGTAGGCTTCCTGGTGGAGGGTACTAGTGCCTGTGTTCTGGTGTATGAGGCTGGATCTTGTCTTTCTGGTGGGCAGGTCCACGTCTGGTGGTGTGTTTTGGGGTGTCTGTAGACTTATTATGATTTTGGGCAGCCTCTCTGCTAATGGGTGGGGTTGTGTTCCTGTCTTGCTAGTTGTTTGGCATAGGATGTCCAGCACTGTAGCTTGCTGGTCGTTGAGTGAAGCTGGGTGCTGGCGTTGAGATGGAGATCTCTCGGAGATTTTTGCTGTTTGATATTATGTGCAGCTGGGAGGCCTCTTGTGGACCAGTGTCCTGAAGTTGGCTCTCCCACCTCAGAGGCACAGCACTGAGTCCTGGCTGCAGCACCAAGAGCCTTTCATCCACAGGGCTCCTTAATTTGGGATGATTCGTTGTCTATTCAGGTATTCCACAGATGCAGGGTATATCAAGTTGATTGTGGAGCTTTAATCCGCTGCTTCTGAGGCTGCTGGAAGAGATTTCCCTTTCTCTTCTTTGTTCTCACAGCTCCCAGGGGCTCAGCTTTGGATTTGGCCCGCCTGTGCGTGTAGGTCGCCGGAGGGCATCTGTTCTTTGCTCAGACAGGACGGGGTTAAAGGAGCCGCTGATTCGGAGGCTCTGGCTCACCCAGGCCGGGGGGTAGGGAGGGTCACGGAGTGCAGGGCGGGCCTGCAGCGACAGAGGCCGGCGTGACGCTGCAGCCTGAGGCGCGCCGTGCGCTCTCCCGGGGGAGCCGTCCCCGGATCCCGGGACCCCGGCAGCGGCGGGCTGCACAGGCTCCCCGGAAGGGCGTGTGGCTAGTGACCTGCGCTCGCACACAGGCCTCCTGGCGGCGGCAGCAGCGGCCTTAGCGTCCCATGTCCGTCTCTGGGCTCCGCACTCTTAGCCGCGGCTCGCGCCCGTCTCCGGAGCTCTCCCAAGCAGCGTTCCCAATCCCCCCTCCTCGTGCACCAGGAAACAAAGAGGGACGTAAAAGTCTCTTGCCTCTTCGGCAGGTCCAGACCCCTCCCCAGACTCTCTCCCGGCCAGCCGCGGCGCACCAACGCCCTGCAGGCTGTGTTCACGCCGCCAACCTCAGTCCTCTCCCGGCGCTCCGACAAAAGCCGGAGCCTCAGCTCCCAGTCCCGCCCGCCCCGGCGGGCGAGCAGACAAACCTCTCGGCTGGTGAGTGCCGGTCGGCCCGATCCTCTGCGCTGGAATCTCTCCGCTTTGCCCTCCGCACCCCTGTTGCTGTGCTCTCCTCCGCGGCTCCCAAGCTCCCCCACTCCGCCTCCCGAAGTCTCCACCCGCGAAGGGGCTCCTAGTGTGTGGACACTTTTCCTCCTTCACAGCTCTCTCCCGCTGGTGCAGGACCCGTCCCTATTCTTTTGTCTCTGTTTAGTTTTTTCTTTTGCCCTAACCAGGTACGTGGGGGGTTCCTTGCCTTTTGGGAGGTCTGAGGTCTTCTGCCAGCGTTCAGTAGGTGCTCCGTAGGAGTTGTTCCACGCGTAGATGTATTTCTGGTGTATCTGTGGAGAGGAAGGTGATCTCCGCGTCTTACTCTTCCGCCATCTTCCCGGAACTCTAGGAAGGAATTTTTAAGAAAGGGATTTAAAGGTGACATCAACCAAATACAGGATGTTTGAAAGAATCCAAGAATCCCCAAAATCAAGTTAGCTCTGGTGGAATCCCAGCCTTTTCTGGAAATTTTCTTGTTTTGATTCTGTGATCATTCTGCTTATTTCCACTAGGATTTAGTTTTTTTTTTTTTTTTCATATTTCCATCTATATTAACCATGGTGAGAGAACTAAGATTAGTTTTGTGCCCAAGTGGGCTAGGGTGTGACAGGGGAGCATCCGAGGCCTGGGGTCAGTGGGCTGATAGCACAAGAGACTCCAACAGGAAAACTGAAATTCAATTTTCTCATCAGAAAAATTTCCTTACATTACACATGACATCTATCTATCTATCTGTCTATCTATCTATCATCAATCTAACAATCTATCTAACATCTATCTATCATCTAGTGTGTGTGTATGTAGTCTCAGTCAGGATCCAATTAGGGAAGCAGAACCACTATGAGTATTATGAATTAAGGAATTTATGTTGGAATTAAACCTACATAAAGGTGAGAGGAGCTTGGGAAGTAAAGGTCCAGGAAAGGGAGTTGGAAAATCAGAGAAATGTCTTTCACCAGGCCTCTTGAGGCACTGCAGAGGGAGGACTAAGCAGGGCTTACAGGGGAATTTGGAAGCCAGGCTGGCATGCCAGCTGCGAGTGGGGTTGAAAAGAGGAGGTGGAGAATCTATGGATGACTGCTGACTCTGATAGTTACCGCCTCTGAGATTCTAGCCAAGCATGGGGTGGGTAGGCAAGGGCAAGTTCAGGACTGCTATTGGTCAGCAGGGCCAGAGTTGGGGAACAGAGCTGGAAGCTGAGTGGGGGAGAATTCAGACAAGGTAGAACGTCTATATTTTTTGTCTGTCTTTGTAACTATATTTGACCACGATGGTGAAACTGAGTGGGGCCTGTGGGGCTCCTGGGCCCAGAGGCCTTTTTTGTCCCCCATTTCTTGCAGCAAGACTCCAGTGTCCATGACCTTCCCTGAGTTCCAAAGGATGGATTTGAACAGTTGCTAATCAAGGGAGGAGCATCCAAGAAAGCACCTGAGGCAAGATTAAAGGGACAAGAGAAACTCATCAAGATTAGGAGACCAACCACCTGAGATGAGATTAAAGGAGTGCAGGCCCTGCTCACACCCTATGTTGTCAGAGACCCCACCCTTGAACCATTGTATAAAACCCTTCATCAAATCCTCTGGGGTTGGGACACATAGTTTTTCGAGGCAGGAGCCCACTGTGTCCCCCTTGGCCTGGCTAAGTAATAAAGCTATCCTTTTCTACTTCACCCAAAACTTGTCTCCGAGATTTGATTTGGCACCCGGTGTACAGAGAGGCCAAGCTTTCGCCATCAACGGCTTTCAGATAATAAAGACTGCTGATTTACTACTTCCTTCCACATCTCATGCAAGCTTCTCTTTCAGCCACTTCTAACCCAGAATCATGCAGAGAATAGCATTCTGGGAAGCAGCTCCAGTGTAGCCAAGTTGACATAACACAAAACTGCTGTACATACATGTGTGTTTAATTACAAAATTCACACATGTACCTGCATTTGCTGAAACAAATTTAAATAAAGTCATATAATATAAAATAAAAGAGGAAAGTTACATTTCCATTCCCAACGTGGAGTAACAACTTAAAAGTCTTTGTTTTTCCTGTGCATAACATATATCAGTGCATTCACTGTTATACATGTATAGATTATATATATTTATATACTGTCTATGTACAAAACAGAATTAGGTTATAAATATTTTTTTGTAACTTGCCTATTCAATAAATATCTCATGGACTCCTTTTCATGTCATTACATAAAGATCTATGTATAGACTATATTGCATAGACTATATTATTATTGTTATATAGACTATATTGTGTAACATTTGTTTATGTGTGTTGGAGATTTAGAATGTTTCCTATGCCTCTTTATGGCAAATAATGCTATATATGTATTGCATTTTAAATGACATTTTACCTCTAGGAGTATAAGTATATATATATATATATATATATTTGTATGTAAATGTTTGAATGTGTAGTAAAGAATTTAACCTTGCCCCAGAAGAGGTCTGAACTAGATCTCAGCTTCTATGAGGTGATCTTTAAGCCCTTGAAATGTCATGCCTGATAGGAGTGTCTTGGTTTGCCAGGAAGCCTGGAGTTAGGCTGGATAGTCTAACTGTATGATTTATGGTAGAGGCTGGACAAACTTTAGATCAGGGGCTGGCCATGCCAGAAAGACCAAGGAGGAGATTTAGTGTGGGATCTTTAGGTCATGAAGTAATCAACCACATAGGCAATCAATCAATCAATGCCTATAAATCCTGTCACAGCAAGGCTTGAGTAAGCTTCCCTGGTTGGCAATACTCCATGCATATTGTTACATACTGACAAATTAATTTATCCTGACTACACAGGGAGAGGACAATGGACGCTCTGCATTTTTTATGCCCCCAGATCACACCCTATGTGTGTCTTCCCTTGACTGATTTTACTGTTTCCTTTCCTTGTAATAAGGCATATCCATGGGTATAATAGCTTTCAATGAGTTCTATGAGTGAATGATCAAATCTGAGGGTGGTTTGGGGAACCACTGAAACTTACAGCTGGTGTCAGAAATGAGTGTTCATGTGTGGACTATTCCCCTAACTTTGCAGTTGGCTAAACTCTTGAGGTGAGATAAGGTAAGAATCCAACAATTTTTCTCTCTTTTTTCCAAATGGACAGCCAATGTTATCAACTCCTCTCTCTGGATGCTGACTTGGAAGGAGAGCTCAGTTATATATTAAACTCAGCGATTTGTTTGGAAATAAAATAGTGAACTGCTTAAACATGAAACTAGACTGTTGAAAGAAGTTTGTAACTGTTGCAACCAACAGGATGTGGCTTTGGGACACCTCTTGGGTCATGTTGAAATCAGTGCTGTTCTGAGGTAATATCCAAGAACTATTGTTTCCATACCTGTGTCTCCCTCAAGCCCTGTTCCCACAGCCATGGCCATAGCTTTTATGCCCCTTCCTCCTGCCAGGCCACCAGCTGTTACCCAAATGAATCCTCAGCAGAGTACTGATTAGACTTCTTTGGATAACACCAAGAAACCACCACGAAATGAGGAAACGATCTGAGAGGTCTTGTTTTACTGCATTTGTCAGTTTCCTTCCCCCAGTGTCTCCCATTCCTATATGTGCCAACTCCTGGGATATTTATTGAGTGATAGGAATTGTCACTACAGTGACCTCCCCCCAACAGTGTCTTCATATGTGGCTCCTGGCCATGTCCTCACTGGAGATATAGGCTCAACAACCCTAGAATTCCCCTCAGGCAGGGGCCAAGTTTTTACCACAATTCTACTGTTTTGTTTTGATAATCAAAAGCACATGATATGCAATTGCACAAAAATCTTCTTGAAGCTAGAGGGTCACTTCTGTTCGAGTAGAAAGTCATGAGAGAGAACAGTTTTCTGACCCACTCTGTTTTGATTCTGAAAGACCTTGCATAGCACTTCTGATTTCTCTTGCTCTTCACCTCCCCCTTTCTTCTCTTCTGGCTGCAAGGGTAACACATTTATGAATGCCTCCTTCCTCAAAAGGCCAACTTGTTTTCCTGTCCATCTTGTTTTCACATTCCAATGAAAGCAGACTTCAAAAGTCTAGAAATCTTCCTTTTCAGCTTCTCTTTTTCCTCTGTATCAGGGGTCCAGCTACCTTGGTTTTCAGGCACCCATATACTTAGTCACAGATTTTCCCATGCTGAAATTCACCCCCTCAGTCTGTCTCCATCCAAAAGGACAACTAATCCATCTACCCTGCATTCCAGAGCTTTTGCCAAAGGAGAAGAGGAGCACAGCCAAGCATTTCAAGCAGCTTAAATGGACACAGGAAACACTGGTGAACACAACATAACAAAATGCAATTCAGTAGAGAAAGCAAAGTCTTTGAAATGTGCACTGTCCAATATGGTAGCCACAAGCCACAGGTGGTTATTTAAGTTAATTGAGAAAAAAGTATGTAATGTTAATAATCTAGTTCCTTGGTTGCACAAGCTACATTTCTAGTGCTCAATAGTAACATGTGCCTAGTGACTACTGTATTGGACAGCACAGGTATAGAATATTTCCATACTGCAGAAAGTTCTATGGAACAGCACTGCTCTAAAATAAGCCTTTCTTAGCTTGCCTGGAGGCATGTGTTCCACCTCTACTGAGTCATCTTGGAGAAACACTGGCTCCTTTTAGTGACTAACACTATCCCTATGTCCCTAGAGTTTTATCCTCTCTATGGATATAAGTGTTGCTTTCACTGATGTGTCCCAAACCACATATTTTGGTAGAGAATATTATTTCCAAATGTCCAGTGAGAATTTTACATTTTGATACTCAGTAAGACCTGCTAAAATGAGAATGAGTGTCAGCAGTTGCAAGCATTGAAAACCCAATAGGTATTTTTTTCGTAGAGATCATTTATTTATTCATTCACTCATTTTTTCTATCATCATCATCATCTATTTATTTATTTTTATTAAAGTAACATTGACATAATATTATAGGAAATTTCATGTGCACAACATTATATTTCTACTTCAGTATATCCTACAGCATGCTCACCACCAAAACTTTAGTTTCTAACCATCACAATTGATCCTCTTTACCCATTTCATCCTACCCCCCCATCCCTCTGGTAACCACTACTTTGTTTTCTTCTATGTGTTTGTATTTGTTTGGTTTGGTCATTTATTTTGGGTTTTTTAAATGTTTGTTTATTAGTTTTTGTATTCTACATGTGAGTGAAATCGTAAAGTATTTGTCTTTCTCCATCTGATTTATTTTACTTAGCATAATACCCTCAAGGTCCATCCATATTGTTGCAAATGGCAAAATTTCATCTTTTTTTTTAATGACTGAGTATTAATCCATTGTGTGTATATATCACATCTTCTTTATCCATTCATCCATTGATGGGCACTTAGGTTGTTTCCAAATCTTGGCTATTGTAAATAATGCTTGTGATGAACATAGTGGTGCATATATCTTTTCAAATTAGTGATTTCATATTCTTCAGATAAATAGCCAGAAGTGGAATTGCTGGATCATATGGTAGTCTTATTTTTTTCTGAGGAATCTCCAGACTGTTTTCCATAGTGGCTGCATCAACATACATTCCCACAAAAAGTGTATGAGGGTTACCTTTTCTCCACATTCTCGTCAACACTTGCTATTTCTTGTCTTTTTGATAATAACCATCCTGACAGGTGCAAGGTGATATCTCATTGTTGTTTTGATTTGAATTTTCCTAATAATTAGTGATGTTGGACATTTTTTCATGTGCCTTTTGGATTTCTGTATATCTTCTTTGGAAAAGTGTCTGTTAAGTGTCCTCTGCCCATTTTTTAATCAGGCTGTTTTGTTGTAGTTGTTGAGTTGTATGAATTCTTTAGATATTTTGGATATCAACCCCTTATCAGACACATCATTTGCAAATATCTTTTCCCATTTAGCAGGTTGTCTTTTCGTTTTATTGATGGTTTCCTTTGTTGTTGTGCAGAAGCTTTTTAGTTTGGTGCACTCCCATTGTTTATTCTTGCTTTTGTTTCCCTTGCCTCAGGAGACATATCTATAAAGATATTGATAAGACCCACTGCTATTTCTTCTAGGAGTTTTACGGTTTCAAGTCTTATATTCAAGTCTTTAATCCATTTTGAGTTAATTCTTGTGTATGGTGTGAGATGGTGACATAGTTTCATTTTTTTTATGTGGCTGTCAAGTTTCCCCAACACCGTTTATTGAAGAGTATCATTTCTCCATTATATGTTCTTTGCTTCTTTGTTGTAAATTAGTTGCCCACATATAGGTTTATTTCTGGGCTCTCAATACTGTTCCATTGATCTATGTGTCTGTTTTTCTGCCGATACCATGTATTTTGATTAGTACAGTTTTGTAATATAGTTTAAATTCAGGGAGTGTGATACCTCCAGCCTTTGTCTTTTTTCTCAGGTTTGCTTTGGCTATTTAAGATCCCTTTTGGTCCCATATATTTTAGAATTTTTTTGTTCTATTTCTGTGAAAAATTTCCTTGAGATTTTGATAAGGATTTCATTGAATCTGTAGATTGCTTTAGGCAATATGGACATCCTGACAATGTTAATTCTTCCAGTCTATGAGCATGGAATATCCTTCCACTTATTAGTGTCTTCTTCAATTTCTTTCAACAATGTCTCATAGTTTTCAGTGTATGTCTCTCACCTCCTTGGTTAAATTTACTTCCTACTTATGTTTTTCTTTTTTATTTTGCAGTTGTAAATGGGATTGTTTTCTTAATTTCTTTTTCTGCTAGCTCACTGTTAGCATATAGAAATGCAACAGATTTTTGTATATTGATTTTGTATCGTGCAACTTTACTGTATTCAGTTATTATTTCTAACAGTCTTTTTGCTTGAGTCTTTAGGATTTTGTATATATATAATATATGTCATCTGCAAATAGTGACAGCTTTACTTCTTCCTTTCCAATTTGGATGACTTTTAACCATTTCCTGCCTAATTGCTCTGGCTAGGACTCCCAATACTATGTTGAATAATAGTAGTGAGATGGGGTATCCTTGTCTTTTTCCTTATCTTAGGGGAATAGCTTTTAATATTTCACCATTGAGTATGTCAGCTGGGGGTTTGTTGTATATGGCTTTCATTATGTAGAGGTAGACCCCTTGTATATCCACTTTATTGAGAGTTTTTATCATAAATTGGTGTGAATCTTGTCAAATGATTTTTCCACATCTACTGAGATGATCATATGATTTTTATCTTTGATTTTGTTAATGTGGTGTATCACTTGATTGATTTGCAGGTAAACCATTCTTGCATCTCTGTAATAAATCTCTCTCCATCATGGTGTATGACCCTTTTGATGTATTGTTAAATTTGGTGTGCTAATATTTTGTTTAGAAATTTTGAATCTATGTTCATCAGTGAGAGTAACCTGTAATTTTCGGTTTTTGTTGTTGTCTTTGTCTGGTTTTAGCACAGGGTGACATTGGCCTTGTAAAATGAGTTAAGTATTCCTTCCTCTTCAATTTTTTGGAATAGTTTGAGAAAGACAGGTGCAAATTCTTCTTGTTTTTTTAAACATCTTTATTGGGGTATAATTGCTTTACAATGGTGTGTTAGTTTCTGCTTTATAACAAAGTGAATCAGTCATACATAAACATATGTTCCCATATCTCTTCCCTCTTGCGTCTCCCTCCCTCCCACCCTCCCTATCCCACTCCTCCAGGCGGTCACAAAGCACGGAGCCAATATCCCTGTTCCAATGCTGCTGCTTCCCACTAGCTATCTACCTTACGTTTGTTAGTGTGTATATGTCCATGACTCTCTCACGCCCTGTCACAGCTCACCCTTCCCCCTCCCCATATCTTCAAGTCCGTTCTCCAGTAGGTCTGTGTCTTTATTGCTGTCTTACCCCTAGGTTCTTCATGACTTTTTTTTTCTTCTTAAATTCCATATATATGTGTTAGCATACGGTATTTGTCTTTTTCTTTCTGACTTACTTCACTCTGTATGACAGACTCTAGGTCTATCCACCTCATTACAAATAGCTCAATTTCATTCTTTTTATGGCTGAGTAATATTCCATTGTATATATGTGCCACATCTTCTTTATCCATTCATCCGATGATGGGCACTTAGGTTGTTTCCATCTCCGGGCTATCGTAAATAGAGCTGCAATGAACATTTTGGTACATGACTCTTTTTGAATTTTGGTTTTCTCAGGGTATATGCCCAGTAGTGGGATTGCTGGGTCATATGGTAGTTCTTTTTGTAGTTTTTTAAGAAACCTCCATACTGTTTTCCATAGTGGCTTAACCAATTCACATTTCCACCAGCAGTGCAAGAGTGTTCCCTTTTCTCCACACCCTCTCCAGCATTTATGGTTTCTAGATTTTTTGATGATGCCCACTCTGACAGGTGTGAGATGATATCTCATGGTAGTTTTGATTTGCATTTCTATAATGATTAATGATGTTGAGCATTCTTTCATGTGTTTGTTGGCAGTCTGTATATCTTCTTTGGAGAAATGTCTATTTAGGTCTTCTGCCCATTTTTGGATTGGATTGTTTGTTTTTTTTTATTGAGCTGCATGAGCTGCTTGTAAATTTTGGAGATTAATCCTTTGTCTGTTGCTTCATTTGCAATTATGTTCTCCCATTCTGAGGGTTGTCTTTTGGTCTTGTTTATGGTTTCCTTTGCTGTGCAAAAGCTTTTAAGTTTCATTAGGTCCCATTTGTTTATTTTTGTTTTTATTTCCATTACTCTAGGAGGTGGGTCAGAAAGGATCTTGCTGTGATTTATGTCATAGAGTGTTCTGCTTATGTTTTCCTCTAAGAGTTTGATAGTTTCTGGCCTTACATTTAGGTCTTTAATCCATTTTGAGCTTATTTTTGTGTATGGTGTTAGGGAGTGATTTAATCTCATACTTTTACATGTATCTGTCCAGTTTTCACAGCACCACTTATTGAAGAGGCTGTCCTTTCTCCACTGTACATTCCTGCCTCCTTTATCAAAGATAAGGTGTCCATATGTGCGTGGGTTTATCTCTGGGCTTTCTATCCTGTTCCATTGATCTATCTTTCTGTTTTTGTGCAGTACCATACTGTCTTGATAACTGTAGCTTTGTAGTATAGTCTGAAGCCAGGGAGCCTGATTCCTCTAGCTCAGTTTTTCGTTCTCAAGATTGCTTTGGCTATTCAGGGTCTTTTGTGCTGCCATACAAATTGTGAAATTTTTTGTTCTAGTCCTGTGAAAAACACCAGTGGTAGTTTTAAAGGGATTACATTGAATCTATAGATTGCTTTGGGTAGTAGAGTCATTTTCACAATGTTGATTCTTCCAATCCAAGAACATGGTATATCTCTCCATCTATTTGTATCATCTTTAATTTCTTTCATCAGTGTCTTATAATTTTCTGCATACAGGTCTTTTGTCTCCTTAGATAGGTTTATTCCTAGATATTTTATTCTTTTTGTTGCAATGGTAAATGGGAGTGTTTTCTTGATTTCACTTTCAGATTTTTCATCATTAGTATATAGGAATGCCAGAGATTTCTGTGCATTAATTTTGTATCCTGCTACTTTACCAAATTCGTTGATTAGCTCTAGTAGTTTTCTGGTTGCATCTTTAGGATTCTCTATGTATAGTATCATGTCAACTGCAAACAGTGACACCTTTACTTTTTCTTTTCCTATTTGGATTCCTTTTATTTCCTTTTCTACTCTGATTGCTGTTGCTAACACTTCCAAAACTATGTTGAATAAGAGTGGTGAGAGTGGGCAACCTTGTCTTGTTCCTGATCTTAGTGGAAATGCTTTCAGTTTTTCACCATTGAGGATGATGTTGGCTGTGGGTTTGTCATATATGGCCTTTATTATGTTGAGGAAATTTCCCTCTATGCCTACTTTCTGCAGGGTTTTTATCATAAATCGGTGCTGAATTTTGTCAAAAGCTTTTTCTGCATGTATTGAGATGATCATATGGTTTTTCTCCTTCAATTTTTTAATATGGTTTATCACATTGATAGATTTGCATATGTTGAAGAGTCCTTGCATTCCTGGAATAAACCCCACTTGATCATGGTGTATGATCCTTTTAATGTGCTGTTGGATTCTGTTTGCTAGTATTTTGTTGAGGATTTTTGCATCTATGTTCATCAGTGGTATTGGCCTGTAGTTTTCTTTCTTTGTGACATCCTTGTCTGGTTTTGGTATCAAGGTGATGGTGGCCTCGTAGAAGGAATTTGGGAGTGTTCCTCCCTCTGCTATATTTTGGAAGAGTTTGAGAAGGATAGGTGTTTTCTATTCTCTAAATGTTTGATAGAATTCGCCTGTGAAGCCATCTGGTCCTGGGCTTTTGTTTGTTTTTAGATTTTTAATCACAGTTTCAATTTCAGTGCTTGTGATTAGTCTGTTCATATTTTCCATTTCTTCCTGATTCAGTCTTGGCAGGTTGTGCATTTCTAAGAATTTGCCCATTTCTTCCAGATTGTCCATTTTATTGGCATAGAGTTGCTTGTAGTAATCTCTCATGATCTTTTGTATTTCTGCAGTGTCAGTTGTTACTTCTCCTTTTTCATTTCTAATTCTATTGATTTGAGTCTTCTCCCTTTTTTTCTTGATGAGTCTGGCTAGTGGTTTATCTATTTTGTTTATCTTCTCAAAGAACCAGCTTTTAGTTTTATGGATCTTTGCTATTGTTTCCTTCATTTCTTTTTCATTTATTTCTGATCTGATTTTTATGATTTCTTTCCTTCTGCTAGCTTTGGAGTTATTTGTTCTTCTTTCTCTAATTGCTTGAGGTGCAAGGTTAGGTTGTTTATTTGAGATGTTTCCTGCTTCTTAAGGTGGGCTTGTATTGCTATAAACTTCCCCCTTAGAACTGCTTTTGCTGCATCCCACAGGTTTTGGGTCGTTGTGTCTCCATTGTCATTTGTTTCTAGGTATTTTTTGATTTCCTCTTTGATTTCTTCAGTGATCACTTCATTATTAAGTAGTGTATTTTTAGCCTCTATGTGTTTGTATTTTTTACAGATCTTTTCCTGTAATTGATATCTAGTCTCATGCCGTTGTGGTCAGAAAAGATACTTGATACAATTTCAATTTTCTTAAATTTACCAAGTCTTGATTTCTGACCCAAGATATGATCTATCCTAGAGAATGTTCCATGAGCACTTGAGAAAAATGTGTATTCTGTTGTTTTTGGATGGAGTGTCCTATAAATATCAATTAAGTCCATCTTGTTTAATGTATCATTTAAAGCTTATTTTTCCTTATTTATTTTCATTTTGGTGATCTGTCCATGGGTGAAAGTGGGATGTTAAAGTCCCCTACTATGAATGTGTTGTTGTCGATTTCCCCTTTAATGGCTGTTAGTATTTGCCTTATGTATTGAGGTGCTCCTATGTTGGGTGCATAAATATTTACAATTGTTATATCTTCTTCTTGGATAGGTCCCTTGATCATTATGTAGTGTCCTTCTTTGTCTCTTCTAATAGTCCTTATTTTAAAGTCTATTTTGTCTGATATGAGAATTGCTACTTCAGCTTTCTTTTGGTTTCCATTTGCATGCAATATCTTTTTCCATCCCCTTACTTTCAGTCTGTATGTGTCTCTAGGTCTGAAGTGTAGACAGTATATATATATATATATATATATATATATATATATATATATATATATATATATAGTAGACAGTATATCTAGGTCTCTTGTAGACAGTATATATAAGGGTCTTGTTTTTGTATCCATTCAGCCAATCTGTGTCTTTTGGTGGAAGCATTTAGTCCATTTACATTTAAGGTAATTATCGATATGTATGTTCCTACTCCCATTTTCTAAATTGTTTTGGGTTCGTTATTATAGGTCTTTTCCTTCTCTTGTGTTTCTTGTCTAGAGAAGTTCCTTTAGCATTTGTTGTAAAGCTGGTTTAATGGTGCTGAACTCTCTCAGCTTTTGCTTGTCTGTGAAGGTTTTAATTTCTCCATCAAATCTGAATGAGATCCTTGCTGGGTAGAGTAGTCTTGGTTGCAGGTTTTTCTCCTTCATCACTTTCAGTATGTCCTGCCAGTCCCTTCTGGCTTGTAGGGTTTCTGCTGAGAGATCAGCTGTTAACCTTATGGGGATTCCCTTGTGTGTTATTTGTTGTTTTTCCCTTTCTGCTTTTAATATGCTTTCTTTGTATTTAATTTTTGACAGTTTGATTAATATGTGTCTTGGCATATTTCTCCTTGGATTTATCCTGTATGGGACTCTCTGTGCTTCCTGGACTTGATTAACTATTTCCTTTCCCATATTAGGGGAGTTTTCAACTATAATCTCTTCAAATATTTTCTCAGTCCCTTTCTTTTTCTCTTCTTCTTCTGGAACCCCTATAATTCGAATGTTGATGCGTTTAATGTTGTCCCAGAGGTCTCTGAGACTGTCCTCAGTTCTTTTCATTCTTTTTTCTTTATTCTGCTCTGCAGTAGTTATTTCCACTATTTTATCTTCCAGGTCACTTATCCGTTCTTCTGCCTCAGTTATTCTGCTATTGATCAAATCTAGAGTACTTTTAATTTCATTTATTGTGCTGTTCATCATTGCTTGTTTCATCTTTATTTCTTCTAGGTCCTTGTTAACAGTTTCTTGCATTTTGTCCATTCTATTTCCAAGATTTCGGATCATCTTTACTATCATTATTCTGAATTTTTTTTCAGGTAGACTGCTTATTTCCTCTTCATTTGTTAGGTCTGGTGCATTTTTATCTTGCGCCTTTACCTGCTGTGTGTTTTTCTATCTTCTCATCTTGCTTATCTTACTGTGTTTGGCATCTGCTTTTTGCAGGCTGCAGGTTTGTAGTTCCCGCTGTTTTTGATGTCTGTCTCCAGTGGCTAAGGTTGGTTCAGTGGGTTGCGTAGGCTTCCTGGTGGAGGGGACTAGTGCCTGTGTTCTGCTGGATGAGGTTGGATCTTGTCTCTCTAGTCAGCAGGTTCATGACTGGTGGTGTGTTTTGGGGTGTCTGTGGACTTATTATGATTTTAGGCAGCCTCTCTGCTAATGGGTGGGGTTGTGTTTCTGTTTGGCTAGTTGTTTGGCATAGGTTGTCCAGCACTGTAGCTTGCTGGTCGTTGAGTGAAGCTGGGTGCTGGTGTTAAGATGGAGGTCTCTGGGAGATTTTTGCCATTTGATATTATGTGGAGCTGGGAGGTCTCTTGTTGACCAGTGTCCTGAAGTTGGCTCTCCTACCTCAGAGGCAGAGCCCTGACTCCTGGCTGGAGCACCAAGAGCCTTTCATCCACACAGCTCAGAGTAAAAGGGAGAAAAAGTAGAGAGAATTAGTAGAAGTATGAAGAAATAAAGAAAGAAAGGAGGGAAGGAAGGAAGGAAGGAAGGAAGAAAGAAAGAAAGAAAGAAAGAAGCAAAGAAGGCAAGAAGGAAAGAAAGGATGGAGGGAGGAAGGGAGGAAGGAAGGAAGGAGGGAAAGAAGGAAAAAGACAGAAAGAAGATACAGTAAAATAAAATAAAGTATAATAAAGTTATTGAATTAAAAAATACTTATTTAGAAAAAAGAAGGGGGGGGGACGGATAGAACGTCAGGACAAATGTTGGAAACAAAGCTATACAGACAAAATCTTACACAGAAGCATACACATACACCCTCACAAAAAGAGGTAAAGGGGAAAAAATCGTAAATCTTGCTCTCAGAGACCACCTCCTCAATTTGGGATGATTTGTTGTCTAAAGGAGGGAAGGAAGGAAGGAAGGAAAGAAAGAAAGAAAGAAAGAAAGAAAGAAAAAAGAAAGAAAGAAAAAAGAAAGAAGGCAAAGTATAATAAAGTTATTAAAATTAATTATTAAGAAAAAAATTTTTTTTAAACCATGGACGGATAGAACCCTAGGACAAATGGTGGAAACAAAACTCTACAGACAAGATCTCACACAGAAGCATACACATACACCCTCACAAAAGGAGGAAAAGGGGAAAAAATCATAGATCTTGCTCTCGAAGCCCACCTCCTCAATTTGGGATGACTCGTTGTCTATTCATGTATTCCCCAGATGCAGGGTACATCAAGTTGATTGTGGAGCTTTAATCCGCTGTTTCTGAGGCTGCTGGGAGAGATTTCCCTTTCTCTTCTTTGTTCTCACAGCTCACAGGGGCTCAGCTTTGGATTTGGCCCTGCCTCTGCGTGTAGGTCGCTGGAGGGCATCTGTTTTTTGCTCAGACATGACGGGGTTAAAGGAGCCGCTGATTCAGGGACTCTGGCGCACTCAGGCCGGGGTGGGGTGGGGGAGGGAGGAGCACTGCGTGCGGGGTGGGCCTGCGGCGGCAGAGGCCGGCATGACGTTGCACCAGCCTGAGGCCCGCCGTGCGTTCTCCCGGGGAAGTTGTCCCCGGATCCCGGGAACCTGGCAGTGGCGGGCTGCACAGGCTCCACGGAAGAGGGATGTGGATAGTGACCTGTGCTCGCACACAGGCCCCTTGGTGGCGGCAGCAGCAGCCTTAGCATCTCCCGCCCGTCTCTGGGGTCCGTGCTTTTAGCCGCGGCTCACGCCCTTCTCTGGGGTCCACGCTTTTAGCCACGGCTCGCGCCCGTCTCTGGGGTTCGAGCTTTTAGCCGCGGCTCGCGCCCGTCTCTGGAGTTCCTTTAAGCAGCGCTCTTAAACCCCTCTCCTCACGCACCAGGAAACAAAGAGGGAAGAAATAGTCTCTTGCCTCTTCTGCAGGTGCAGACTTTTCCCCAGATTCCCTCCCGGCTAGCGGTGGTGCACTAACCCCTTCAGGCTATGTTCAAGCCGCCAACCCCAGTCCTCTCCCTGCTCTCCGACGGAAACCGAAACCGGAGCCTCAGCTCGCAGCCCCGCCCACCCCGGCGGGTGAGCAGACAACCCTCTCGGGCTGGTGAGTGCCGGTCGGCACCGATCCTCTGTGCGGGAATCTCCCCGCTTTGCCCTCCGCACCCCTGTTTCTGTGCACTCCTCCGTGGCTTCGAAGCTCCCCCCTCCGCCTCCTGCAGTCTCCGCCCGCGAAGGGGCTTCCTAGTGTGTGGAAACTTTTCCTCCTTCACAGCTCCCTCCCACTGGTGCAGGTGCCGTCCCTATTCTTTTTTTTTTTTTCGTCCCTATTCTTTTGTCTCTGTTTATTCTTTTTTCTTTTGCCCTACCCAGGTACGTGGGGAGTTTCTTGCCTTTTGGGAGGTCTGAGGTCTTCTGCCAGCCTTCAGTAGGTGTTCTGTAGGAGTTGTTCCACGTGTAGATGTATTTCTGGTGTATCTGTGGGGAAGAAGGTGATCTCCGCGTCTTACTCTTCCACCATCTTCAAGGTCCCACTCCGCAAACTCTTCTTTGAATGTTTGGTAGAATTCACCTGTGAAGTCGTCTCATCCTGGACTTTTGTTTGGGGGAAGATTTTGATTACTGCTTCAATCTTTGTACTAGTGATTGGTCTATTGAGATTTTCTATTACTTCAAGATTCAGTCTTAGAATGTTGTATGATCCTAAGAACTTGTCCATTTCTTCTGGGTTGTCCAATTTGTTGGCATATAGCTGTTCATAATATTCTCATAATTCTTCATATTTCTGAGTTATCCATTGTATTTTTCCACTTTCATTTCTGATTTTATTTATCAGGGCCTTCTCTTTCTTTTTTTCTTAGTGAGTCTAGTCAATTTTACTTATCTTTCTAAAGAACCAGCTCTTACTTTCATTGATCTTTTCTATTGTCTTTTTAGTATTTATGTAATTTATTTCTATTCTGACCTTTATTACTTCCTTCCTTCTACTAATTTTAGGCTTTATTTGTTCTCCTTTTCCTAGTTTCTTTAGATGTAGTGTTAGGTTGTTTATTTGAGATTTTTCTTGTTTCTTGAGGTAGGCCTATATTGCAATAAACTTCCATCTTAGTACAGCTTTTGCTATATCCTATATGTTAGTATGTCATATTTTCATTTCCATTTGTCTTCAGGTAATTTTTTTATTTCTTCTTTTATTTCTTCATTGACCCAATAGATGTTCAGTAACATGTTGTTCAGTCTCCATATATGTGTGATTTTTCCAGTTTTCTTCTCTTAGTTGATTTCCAATTTCATACAACTGTGGTAGGAAAAGATGCTTGATATGATTTCAGTCTCCTTAAATTTATTGATACTTGGTTTTTTGTCCCAACATATGGTCTATCTTTGAGAAAGTATTCTGTATTCTGCTGCATTTGGATGGAATGTTCTGACTATCAAATCCACTTGGTCTAATGTTTCATTTAAGACTACTGTTTCCTTGTTGACTTTCTATCTGGATGATCTATCCATTGATGTAAGTGAAGTGTTAAAATCTCCTACTATCATTATGTTGCTGTCAATTTCTCCCTTTAGGTCTTTAATAATTGTTCTATATGTTTTGGTGCTCTTATGTTAGGTGCATATATATTAATCATTGTTATATCTTCTTGATAAATTGTCCCCTTTATTATTATATACTGTCCATTTTTGTCTCATTACCTTAATGTCTTAAAGTCTATTTTGTCTGACTTGAGCATGCTACACTCACTTTCTTTTGGCTGCCATTTGCTCAGAGTATCATCTTCCATCCCTTCACTTTTAGTCTTCGTTTGTCTTCAGAGCTGAGGTGTGTCTCCTGGAGGCAGCATAAAGTTGGGTCTTGTTTTTTAATCCAGCCAGCCACTCTTTGTCTTTTGATTGGTGAATTCAATCCATTTATATTTATGGTGATTATTGATAGAGAAATATTAAGTACAGCCATTTTATTTTTTGTTTTCTATTTGCTTTATATCTCCATTTCTCTTGTGTTTCTGCCTGTCATTTTGGTTGGGTGGTTTTCTATGATATTTATCTTTTTTTGTTGCTTTGTTTTGTTTCATGTTTCAGCTCTATGTTTATGTTTTGTGGTCAACCTGAGATATAAATGAGATGTATAAAAAGTCTCATAGTTAAAATAGTCCTTTTTCTGCTGATAGCATCTTATCTTCACTTACCTATATGAATTCTGTTCTTTCCTCTTCCCCTTTTATGTTTTCTTTGTATCAAATTATCCTGTATTTATGCTGTGAGTTTTTTGCCAAACTGAAATTGCTATAGTTATTTTTCTGCTTTCTTTTTTTCTCCTTTAACCTTTAGGCTATAATAAAGTGTTTAAAAACCTATCCTCACAAAGAGTTGCAATTTTCTAGTTCTATTTATCATGTAGTTCAAAGCTTTATGTACTTTTTTTGTTGTTTGTTTCCAGTAGAAGAGTTTCTTCCAGTATTTCTTGTGAGGCTGGTCTAGTGTTGATGAATTCCCTTAGCTTTAATTTGTCTGGGAAAGTCTTTACTTCACCTTAATATCTGAATAATAACTTTGCTGGATAGAGTATTCTTGGGTGACAGTTTTTAATCTTTCAGTATTTTGAGACTGTCATTCCACTCCCTCCTGGCTTGTAGGGTTTCTGCTGAGAAGTATGCTGATAGTCTAATGGGGTTCCTTTGTACTTTATCATTCTTTATTCCCTGGCTGCCCTTAAAATTCTTTCTTAGTCATCAACTTTTGACAATTTTAATATTATGTGTCTTGGAGAAGGTTTTTATGCATTGAGGACTTCTACCAGCTTTATGGACTTATACATCCAGTTCCTTCCCCAAGTTTGGGAAGTTGTCAGGTATTAGACTTTAAAATAAACTCTCTGTTCTCTTCTCCCTCTCTTTTCCTCCTGGGCTACCCATTACCCTAATATTGTCCTTCTTAAAAGAGTCAGATAGCTCTTGTAGAATTTCCTCATTTTAAAATTAACTTATTTCTTACAGATGGCCAACAGGCACATGAAAATATGCTCAATATTGCTGATCTTCAGGGAAATGCAAATCAAAACCACAGTGAGATATCACCTCAGAGCTGCCAGAATGGTTATCATCAAAAAGCCAGTTCTTTGAAAAGATAAACAAAATGGATAAACCTTTAGCCAGACTCTTCAAGAAAAAGAGGGAGAGGGCCCACATCAAGGAATGAAAAAGGAGAAGGTACAACCAACACCACTGAAGTACAAGGGATGATAAAAGACTACTATAAGCAATTATATGCCAACAAAATGGACAACTTAGAAGAAATGGACAAATTCTTAGGAAGGTACAATCTCACAAGACTAAGCCAGGAGTAAATAGAAAATATGAACAGATTAAATAGAAGATATGAACAGATCAATTATAAGTAATGAAATTGAACCTTTGATTAAAAAACTCCCAGTAAACTAAAGTCCAGGACCAGATGGCTTCACAGGTGAATTCTATCACACATTTAGAAAAGAGTTAACACCTATCCTTCTGAAACTATTCCAAAAAATTGCAGAAGAAGGAACACTTCAAACTCATTTTATGAGACCACCATTACCCTGACACCAAAACCAAGAAAGATTCCTCAAAAAAAAGAAAATCACCGCCCAATGTCACTGATGAACATAGATGCAAAAATCTTAAACAAAATACCAGCAAACGAAATCCAACAATACGTTAAAAAATCATACACCATGATCAAGTGCGATTTATCCCAGGGATGCAAAGATTTCTCAATATCTGCAAATCAATCAGTGTTAATACACCACATTAACAAATTGAAGAGTAAAAATAATAAATCATCTCAACAGATGTAGGAAAACTTTTGATAAAATTCAACAATTTATTATCAAAACTTTCCAGAAAGTGGTCATAGAAGGAACATACCTCAACATAGTAAAGGCCAAATAGGACAAACCCATGGCTAACATCATAATCAACAGTGAAAAGCTGAAAGCCTTTCCTCTAAGATCAGGAACAAGACAAGGATGTCCACTCTCACCTCTTTTATTCAACATAGTTTTGGAAGTCCTAGCCACAGCAATCAGAGAAGAAAAAGAAATTAAAGGAATCAAAACTGGAAAAGAAGTAAAACTGTCACTGTTTGCAGATGACATGATACTATACATAGGAAATCCTAAAGATGCTACCAGAAAAGTACTAGAGCTCATCAATGACTTTGGTAAACCTGCAGCATACAAAATTAATACATACAACCCTCTTGCATTTCTATATACTAACAATGAAAGGTCAGAAAGAGAAATTAAGGAAGTGATCCCATTTACCACTGCATCAAAAAGAATAAAATACCTAGGAATAAATCTACCTAAGGAGGCAAAAGACCTTTACTCTGAAAACTATAAGATATTGATGAAAGAAATCAAAGACGACAAAAACAGATGGAGAGATATACCATGTTCTTGCATTGGAAGAATCAATATATTCAAAATGACTATACTCTTCAAGGCAATCTACAGATTCAATGCAATTGCTTTCAAATTACCAATGGAATTTTTCACAAAACTAGAACAATAAATTTTTTAAATTTGTATGGAAACATAAAAGACCGTGAATAGCCAAAGCAATCCTGAGAAAGAAAATGGAGCTGGAGGAATCAGGCTCCCTGACTTCACACTGTACTACAGAGCTATAGTAATCAAAACAGTATGGTACTGGCACAAAAACAGAAATATAGATCAATGGAACAGGATAGAAAGCTCAGAAATAAACCCATGCACATATGGTCAATTAATCTATGAAAAAGAAAGCAAGAATATACAATGGAGAAGAGACAGTCTCTTCAACAAGTGATACTGGGAAAAGTGGACAGCTATGCTTAAAAGAACAAAATTAGAACATTCTCTAACACCATACACAAAAATAAACTCAAAATGGATAAAAGTCCTAAATGTAATACCAGATACTATAAAACTCCTAGAGGAAAACATAGGCAGAATACTCTTTGAGATAAATCACAGGGTTTTATTTTGGGGGGGGGGGGATATAGAAGCAAAAATAAACAAATGGGACCTAATTGAACTTAAAAGTTTTTGCACAGCAAATGAAACCATAAACAAGATGAACAGACAACCTACGGACAAGGAGAAAGTATTTGCAAATGATGTGACTGACAAGGGATTAATCTCCAAAATATACAAACAGCTCATGAAGCCCAATATCAAACAAACAAAGAACCCAATCAAAAAATGGGCAGAAGATCTAAAACGACATTTCTCAAAAAAAAGACATACAGATAGCCCATAGGCACATGAAAATATCCTCAACATTGCTAATTAGTAGAGAAATGTAATCAAAACTACAACGAGGGGCTTCCCTGGTGGCGCAGTGGCTGAGAGTCCGCCGGCCGATGCAGGGGACACGGGTTTGTGCCCCAGTCCGGGAAGATCCCACATGCCGTGGAGCGGCTATGCCCGTTAGCCATGGCCGCTGTGCCTGCGCATCCGGAGCCTGTGTTCCGCAACGGGAAAGGCCACAACAGTGAGAGGCCTGTGTACCACAAAAACAAAACAACAACAACAAAAAAAACCAAACTACAACGAGGTATCACCTCACACTGGTCAGAATGGCCATCATTATAAAGTCGACAAATAATAAATGCTGGAGAGGGTGTGGAGAAAAGGGAACCCTCCTTACACTGTTGGTGGGAATGTAAATTGGTACAGTCACTAAGAACAGTTTAGAGGTTCCTTAAAACACTAAAAATAGAGCTCTCATATGATCCAGCAGTCCCACTCCTGGGCATATATCTGGAGAAACCACACTTTGAAAAGATACATGCACCCCAATGTTCATTGCAGCACTATTTACAATAGCCAAGACATGAAAGCAACCTAAGTGTCCATCAACAGATGAATGAACAAAGAAGATGTGGTGTATATATATACAATGAACTATTAGTCAGTCATAAAAAAAGAATGAAATAAGGCCTTTTTCAGCAACATGGATGGACATTATCATACTAAGTGTAGTAAGCCAGAAAGAAAGACAAATATCATATTGCTTATATGTGGAATCTAAGAAAAAGGATGCAAATGAACTTATTTCCAAAACATAAATAGACTTACAGACATAGAAAATAAACTTACAGTTACAGAAGGGAAGAAGGAGAGTTTGTTATTAAAATATATACACTACTATATATAACATAGGTAAAAAACAAGGACCTACTGTATTCAATATCCTGTAATAACCTATAAAGGGAGAGTGTAAAAAATGAATTTATATACATTTTTAAAACTCTCTCCATATATTTATATATATATATACACATATATATAACTGAATCATTTTACTGTACACCTGAAACTAACACAACATTTAAAATAACTATTTTAATAAAAATTAATGACATGTTAGTAGTTAGAATCTTTTCTTTATTTTTCAAGTAGGTGGCGCTATAACACAAGTTTTTGGTTTCTCTTACCTGTGCTCCCTCTTCTTATGTTCAAGGGTTGGCATTTTCTTCAGCCTCCACTACCTCTGTAAGAGGTGTGTGGCTCCATGCCTTCATGTCTTGCTGATTACCTCTTGTGCCTCTGGGGTTGTTGGTGGCTTTCTTCTGCCAGAGCCACTGTCATCACCAGGATGGTGGGCTTTTCCCTCTCATCAAGGATCCCCTGAGTCACAGGCTCCCCCACCATTGGAGGAGGGTGGGGGTGGGGCAACTAGAGCTGTGCAGATGCAGCTAGTGTTTTATGTTCTAAGGTTTGTGGGTTCTGCCACGGCAGATGAGGGGCGTGGGAGTGAAGGCCAGGGTCATGGACACCTCAGTGACTGGTGGGACAGAGTCCCAAGCCCCACTGCTGCCCAGTTAGTTTTGGCAATGGGCACCCCTGCCATTAGGAGGCTGGAGTCACGTGCCACACCTCTTCTGCTGCCACTGGGGTCTCTGAAGCTGCAGTCTCAGCTGCACGTGTCAGAGGGCGAGGATTTCAGGCACCAGTCTGCTGTTCTTTCCATTCTGCCTCCTCTATGTATTCCAGTCCACCCACCTTTAGAAGTATAGATGTGTGGAATTCTCCAGCATCCTGTTGTGTTGGGTAGAAGTATCTCTGTTGAGTTATGGGTGTTTTACTGGTTATAGATTGAAGGAGATAGAGAAAGGTAGCTTTTCACTCTGCCATGTTGCTGATTGTCACTCTCCCAGTAAATTTAAATAGAGGTACATATAATGTACGATGGAAAAATCCAGGCTTTCTTCAAGGAGCATGTTTATTTTCCTATTTAGTAAATTACCATATAAATAAAGAGAGGCTTAGAAGATAAATGTTCCAGCGCTAAATCTGATTATTAGCATGGGCTGTGTACATGTCTTTATATTGTCGACTGAAAAAAACTGCACAACCTAAAATTTAACAATTATATTTTATTTGGTGAACTTAAGCTTGGGACACAGCATTTCAGAAAACTCTGAGAGACTTCTCCGAAGAGGCAAGGAGGAGAGCCAGAGTATATAGGAATTTTTGTAACAAAGACCAGGCAGTCAGAACATCAAAAGTTTACTGTTAATTAAAGAAAACCAGAAATCTCAAGTTGAGGAATTTAGCACTTTTCTATGTATGGGAAGGTGCACGAGTCCGGGCTCACGGAAATCATTCCTTTGATATGAACCTCAGCTATCTGGGGCCAGTATCCTGTGTTTTATCATCTGGAGTCTCCTCAGAGTGCACCATTGGGTGTGGCTGCAACAGCTGACCGCTAGGTGGCAGGTATTACGTATCCATCCTAAGTTCCCTCAAGGCTCATCATTGCGGAGGCTGTAATCAGATGACTTGAAGGCTGCATAATTCTTTGTTTACTGATATGGAAGGTGATATTTTTCATTCACAATACCTCAAATCAGTTCCTGGAGAAACAACTATGGGTGGCAAGAGCAGGCTGTCACTATTGCAAGCCTTCCCTAGTGTTTCTCTCATCTGGAATTCCTCACTCTGCCCCTTTTTGTAGACCACTGGTACAGTGTGATACATTTTTATTTTGCTTCCCAGTGGTTCCCAGATATTCTCATTATTGGGTTCCCTCCCCTGCGGTTTGAGTGGTAACCTTTCATAGCTTCTGCAGCTAGAGCAGGACTTCTTCCTGCATCCTCCCTATTACCAGTGACTGCTGCACTCTAACTTCCTTTGAAGTGTTACTAGCATCTCTTGAAAAGGCATGAGAGTGATCCTGCCATTTCTGCAAAGTGGATCGGGGCAGTGCCTTACCCTCTCTCAGAGGAAATGGAGATCACTCTCAGGGCTCCAGCAACCTCCCATAACTGTGCTTCTCATAATGTAAGCATCATTTGGGTATGTGCTGAAGAAAAGCACCACCCTTTCCCCTCTGGTTCCCTGGATGGGTCTGAAGGGCAAATGAGAAACCTGTACCTGACAGAATGTTTCTCCTAAAGCATTTATTTCATAGTTACCTCAGTTAAACCTAGCTCTGAATTATTTATGGCCAAACAGGTAAACAGAGTCATTCAAGTATTTAAATATTTACCTTTATATCTAGTTGTAGAATGAAGACTCTGGTTAATTTTTTTAAATGGAGATCAGAATGAGTAAAGGAGTACTGAGGACATTACCCTTGTGGTAACGTAATTTATCAATGGCCTCCATTCTTCACCTGTCCCCAGAGGTATTCATTTTGCAATATAAATTTTCAGCTTCTCTCACTAAACAGGTGAAATCTATTTCCTCATCATTTGGACCTGAGCTCTACCAGGTGGCTTACCTTGGCCAACAGAGTGTTGCAGAAATGACAGTGTGACCATTTCAAACCTAGACCTCAAGAAGCCTTGCATAGAGCAAAGATATTTGTCCCAGTTGTCCTAGCCAAGGCCTACTTATACAGGCTGACAGCCAGCTAATCCCAGACCCATGTGTGAGACCATAAATGCTTATTGTGGAATGCCACGGAGGTTGCGTGGCTGTTTTTTATGCAGCATTATTATGGAAATAGGTTAATTATATCTCCCTGCAGAGTGAAGGATGACACCCTTCTTACTATTGGGAATAAACTGAGAGTATGTCTCTCAGAGGGGAAACAGGATTTTGGTGTCTTGCAGAGGTATGGGCTTTAAAGTTGTAGTCTCTTTATGCCACTGCAAAATTTTGATTCTCACAGATGAAGTCATTGGCTTCCTCTTAGGCCCAGCAATGTCTCAGACCCTGGGCCAGTCTTTTTCCCATTCTAGTAGGATTTAGAGAGCCTTATAGCACTAGCACTAGCTCAATGATTCAGGAGTTCAACCTTAAGGTTACTTTGCTGCAGGGTTTGTTCTCTTCTTATCTCCTTCCTTGTGACCTTCTTATTTCTCAGGGTCCACATTCTCTCTATTCCTTTGGGTTATTGGAACGCTATTGCCAAAATCTGTTTTCTGAAATGGAAGTGCCAAATATTACTCATTGCCATAGTTACATGTCTAAGATGTAAGTAATAAACAACAACTTTTGAAAGTGAAAAGTGTTTACTTGCCACTGTATTAGGATTATGGATTTCTTTCCTATTGTCCTGGACTACCTTTACTCTATAAATTATTCTCTATTTTCACAACCAGTTAGTGTTTCCACCAGGTCCCAAGTGCCTACTCAACTCTGGAGGAGTAATTTTTCTGTCTTAGATCTCATCATATCATCAACCCAAAATTTTCATGACAGAAAAAGGACTAAAAGGGCAATCTGGCTGTTGGAGACAGCTGCTGGGACACTGATAGATTCCAGGCAGAGATGGTGTCCAGAGCCAGGCCACATGGTTTCTCCCAGTTAATACTGGCTTAGACTAAAATGTTAAGAGATCCCTGGTTTCTTCAGAGGCTAGAAACTGCCTTAGCAGCTGGATAGTGAATTTATTTTAACAAAATTTAATAGAAGATAGAGAACTTTGGGAAGAATTTCCCTAAATATAGTATTGGGGTTATTAGGTATTATAGAAAAAAATGGGGAGGGGATCCATGGTCAGAAAATATAGGCAACATTGAGCTAAGTTAAATATGTCTGTTGGTTGCAGTTCTTTCAGGAACTTTTTTTAATTAATTATGCATTGTCAGTCTCCAAAAGGTAGGTTTCTATCACAGAGTCTCTTGAGGGACATTGTGGAACATGGATGTAGAGAAGAGGTTTGAGGCCCAACACCCCAACAAAGGCAAAGACAGCTTATGCAATAGTCTACACAGAGCAATCTGAACCCCAGGTGAGAACTTGGGCTCTGGAGGTGCCAGAAACAAAGCAGAGTAGAACTGATGTGCAACTCAAACTGGAAACACTTGAGAGAGTCAGGATGCTTTTCTTTGGCCTGGAATGGCAGCATCATTCTGCCCTGAAAATCTAGTTAATACCAAAAGACAGTTCTAGAAAGATTGAGGCTTTCCCTTGTGGAGGCGTAGATCCAACTTAAATCTCTCTCAAATCAAAGCTGGAGCATTTGCATCAGGAAACATCCTAGAAAGGAAGAGGCTGTAACTCTCCTTCTTCCTACCACTTCCTGGAAGCTCAAAAATGAGTCAATTTTTTGGTTCCTAAAAGCCAGGATCAGAAATCTGTATCTCATGAGTGTCTTGGAATTACATAGTCCATCAAGTCTTAACACACTTCCTTTGATCTTTTTGTTTTCGCACCTTAGACTTTTAATGATAGAGAATTCTCTTATACCTTAATTCTTTCTTAAAAAACAAGACCCTAACATAGAATTGTATGTACCCAAAAGTTGCAGCAGCCGTTCAGAATGCAATCCAGTGCTACCATGTCATCTATGATGAGAAAAGATCTACTACCCAGATGTCACTGGATCACTTTTTTCAAGAGGGTAGATAGACTAGAATCCAGCAAGGAACCAGAACCTGTGCCATCAGCGTCAGGCATGAGTGAAATTGCAGCTTGCTCTCCATCTCCTACTGCTGACGATCCTTCAGCTCTACCATCTCCCACCTCCTCTCCCTCCTCCAGTCAGTAACTCTTCTTTCCTGTTCACTCAATGCCAGCCCCCATATACCAACTGTTGTACTGTACTACTGTACTTTTCAAGGTACTGCACTGTAAGATTAAAACTGTTTACTTATTTTTTGTGTTTGTTTCTTGTTTACATATTGTTTGTGTGAAAAGCATTATAAACCTACTACTGTACTGTACTCTATACCTGATTGTGTTAGCTGGCCACCATCACCCTGATACCAAAACCAGACAAAGATAATACAAAAAGAGAAAATTACAGACCAATATCACTGATGAATATAGATGCAAAAATCCTCAAGAAAATACTAGCAAACAGAATCCAACAACACATTAAAAGAATCATACACTTGATCAAGTTGGATTTATCCCAGGGATGCAAGGATTTTTCAGTATATGCAAATCAATCAATGTGATACACCATATTAACAAATTGAACAAGAAACACCATATGATCAACTCAAAAGATTCAGAAAAACCTTTTGACAAAATTCAACACCCAGTTATGATAAAAACTCTATGGAATATGGACCTAGAGGGAACCTACCTCAACATAAAAAAGGCCATATATGACAAAACCACAGCAAACATCAAGGAAAGGAAAACTACAGGCCAAAATCACTGATAAACATAGATGCAAAAATCCTCAACAAAATACTAGCAAACAGAATCCAACAGCACATTAAAAGGATCATACACCATGATCAAGTGGGGTTTATTCCAGGAATGCAAGGACTCTTCAATATATGCAAATCAATCAATGTGATAAACCATATTAACAAATTGAAGGAGAAAAACCATATGATCATCTCAATACATGCAGAAAAAGCTTTTGACAAAATTCAGCACAGATTTATGATAAAAACCCTGCAGAAAGTAGGCATAGAGGGAACGTTCCTCAACATAATAAAGGCCATATATGGCAAACCCATCATCCTCAATGGTGAAACACTGAAAGCATTTCCAGTAAGATCAGGAACAAGACAAGGTTGCCCACTCTCACCACTCTTATTCAACATAGTTTTGGAAGTTTTAGCCACAGCAATCAGAGAAGAAAAGGAAATAAAAGGAATCCAAATCGGAAAAGAAGAAGTAAAGGTGTCACTGTTTGCAGATGACATGATACTATACATAGAGAATCCTAAAGATGCTACCAGAAAACTTCTAGAGCTAATCAATAAATTTGGTAAAGTAGCAGCATACAAAGTTAATGCACAGAAATCTCTGGCATACCTATACACTAATGATGAAAAATCTGAAAGTGAAATCAAGAAAACACTCCTATTTACCATTGCAACAAAAAGAATAAAATATCTAGGAATAAACCTACCTAAAGAGACAAAAGATCTGTATGTAGAAAATTAAAACACACTGATGAAAGAAATTAAAGACAATACAAATAGATGCAGAGATATACCATGTTCTTGGATTGGAAAAATCAACATTGTGAAAATGAGTCTACTACTCAAAGCAATCTACAGATTCAATGCAATCCCTATCAAATTACCACTGGCATTTTTCACAGAACTAGAACAAAAAATTTCACAATTTGTATGGAAACACAAAAGATCCCGAATAGCCAAAGCAATCTTGAGAACGAAGAATGGAGCTGGAGGAATCAGGCTCCCTGACTTCAGACTATACTACAAGGCTACTGTAATCAAGACAGTATGGTACTGGTACAGAAACAGAAATATAGATCAACGGAACAGGATAGAAAGCCCAGAGATAAACCCATGCACATTTGCTCACCTTATCTTTGATAAAGGAGGCAGGAATGTACAGTGGAGAAAGGACAGCCTCTTCAATAAATGGTGCTGGGAAAACTGGACAGGTACATGTAAAAGTATGAGATTAGAACACTCCTTAACACCATACACAAAAATAAACTCAAAATGGATTAAAGACCTAAATGTAAGACCAGAAAATATCAAACTCTTAGAGGAAAACATAGGCAGAACACTCTATGACATAAATCACAGGAAGATCCTTTTTGACAAACCTCCTAGAGAAATGGAAATAAACACAAAAGTAAACAAATGGGACCTATTGAAACTTCAAAGCTTTTGCACAGCAAAGGAAACCACAAACAAGACCAAAAGACAACCCTCAGAATGGGAGAACATATTTGCAAATGAAGCAACTGACAAAGGTTTAATCTTCAAAATTTAAAAGCAGCTCATGCAGTTCAATAAATAAAAACAAACAACCCAATCCAAAAATGGGCAGAAGACCTAAATAGACATTTCTTCAAAGAAGATATACAGACTGCCAACAAACACATGAAAGAATGCTCAACATCATTAATCATTAGAGAAATGCAAATCAAAACTACAATGAGATGTCATCTCACACCGGTCAGAATGGCCATCATCAAAAAATCTAGAAACAATAAATGCTGGAGAGGGTGTGGAGAAAAGGGAACACTCTTGCACTGCTGGTGGGAATGTGAATTGGTATAGCTACTATGGAGAACAGTATGGAGGTCCCTTAAAAAACAACAAATAGAACTGCCATATGACCCAGCAATCCCACTACTGGGCATATACGCTGAGAAAGCCATAATTCAAAAAGAGTCATGTACCAAAATGTTCATTGCAGCTCTATTTACAATAGCCAGGAGATGGAAACAACATAAGTGTCCATCATCAGATGAATGGATAAAGAATATGTGGCACATATACACAATAGAATATTACTCAGGCATAAAAAGAAATGAAATTGAGTTATTTGTAGTGAGGTGAATGGACCTAGAGTCTGTCATACAGAGTGAAGTAAGTCAGAAATAGGAAGACAAATACCATATGCTAACACATATATATGGAATATAAGAAAAAAAATGTCATGAAGAACCTAGGGGTAAGACGGGAATAAAAACACAGACGTACTAGGGAATGGACTTGAGGATATGGGGAGGGGGAAGGGTAAACTGTGACAAAATGAGAGAGTGGCATGGACATATATACACTACCAAACGTAAAATAGATAGCTAGTGGGAAGGAGCTGCATAGCACAGGGAGATCAGGTCGGTGCTTTGTGACCACCTGGATGGGTGGGATAGGGAGGGTGGGAGGGAGGGAGATGCAAGATGGAGGAAATATGGGAACATATGTATATGTGTAACTGATTCACTTTGTTATAAAGCAGAAACTAGCACACCATTGTAAAGCAATTATACTCCAATAAAGATGTAAATAAATAAATAAAAATTAAAAAAACATCATTCTCAATGGTGAAAAACAAACATTTCCTCTAAGATAAGGAACAAGACAAAGATGTCCACCCTCACTGCTATTATTCAACATAGTCTTGGAAGTCCTAGCCACGGCAATCAGAGAAGAAAAAGAAATAAAAGGAATACAAATTGGAAAAGAAGAAGTAAAACTGTTATTGTTTGCAGATGACATGATACTATACATAGACAATCCTAAAGATGCCACCAGAAAACTACTAGAGCTAATCAATGACTTTGGTAAAGATGCAGGGTACAAAATTAACACACAGAAATATCTTGCCTTTCTACACACTAATGATGAAAAATCTGAAAGAGAAATTAAGGAAACACTCCAATTTACCACTGCAACAAAAAGAATAAAATACCTAGGAATAAACCTACTAAGGAGACAAAAGTCCTTTATGCAGAAAACTATAAGACAGTGATGAAAGAAATTAAAGATGATATCAACAGATGGAGAGATATACCATGTTCTTAGCTTGGAAGAATCAATATTGTGAAAATGACTATACTACCCAAAGCAATCTACAGATTCAATGCAATCCCTATCAAATTACCAATGGCATTTTTTTTGGAACTAGAACAAAAAATCATAAAATTTGTATGGAGACAAAAAAGACCCCGAATAGCCAAAGCATTCTTGAGGAAAAAAAATGGAGTTGGAGGAATCAGACTCCCTGACTTCAGACTATACTACAGACCTACAGTAATCAAGACAATATGGTACTGGCACAAAAACAGAAACATAGATCAATGGAACAAGATAGAAAGCCCAGAGGTAAACCCATGCACCCATGGTCAACTAATCTATGACAAAGGAGGCAAGGATATACAATGGAGAAAAGACAGTCTCTTCAATAAGTGGTGCTGGGAAAACTGGACAGCTACATATAAAAGAATGAAACTAGAGCACTCTCTAACACCATACACAAAGATAAACTCAAAATGGATTAGAGACCTTAATGTAAGGCCAGACACTATAAAACTCTTAGAGGAAAACATAGGCAGAACACTCTGACAGAAATCACAGCAAGATCCTTTTTGACCTACCTCCTAGGGAAATGGAAATAAAAACAAAAATAAATAAATGGGACCTAAGGAAAGTTAAAACCTTTTGTACAGCAAAGGAAACCACAAACAAGATGATAAGACAACTCTCAGAATGGGAGAAAATATTTGCAAATGAAGCAACTGACAAAGGATTAATCTCTAAAATATATAAGCAGCTCATGCAGCTCAATATCCAAAAAACAACCCTATCCAAAGATGGCCAGAAGACCTAATTAGACATTTCTCCAAGGAAGATATACAGATTGCCAACAAACACATGATAAGATGCTCAACATAACAAATCATTAGAGAAATGAAAATCAAAACTACAATGAGTTATCACCTCACACCCGTTAGAATGGTCTTCATCAGAAAATCTACAAACAACAAATGCTGGAGAGGGTGTGGAGAAAAGGGAACCCTCTTGCACTGTTGGTGGGAATGTAAACTGATACAGCCACTATGGAGAACAGTATGGAGGTTCCTTAAAAACTAAAAATAGAATTACAATATGATCTACTAATCCCACTACCAGGCATATACCCAGAGAAAAGCACAATTCAAAAGGCACATGCAGGGCTTCCCTGTTGGTGCAGTGGTTGAGAGTCCGCCTGCTGATGCAGGGGACACGGGTTCGTGTCCCAGTCTGGGAAGTTCCCACATGCTGTAGAGTGGCTGGGCCCGTGAGCCATGGCCGCTGGGCCTGCATATTCGGAGGCTGTGCTCTGCAACGGGAGAGGCCACAACAGTGAGAGGCCCGCATACAGCAAAAAAAAAAAAAAAAAAAGACACATGCACCCCAATGTTCATTGCAGCACTATTTACAATAGCCAGGTCATGGAAGCAACCTAAATGCCCATCGACAGATGAATGGGTAAAGAAGAGTGGTACATATATACAATGGAATATTACTCAGCCATAAAAAGGAACGAAATGGGTCATTTGTTGAGACATGGATGGATCTAGAGACTGTCATATAGAGTGAAGTAAGTCAGAAAGATAAAAAGAAATATCGTATATTTACACATATATGTGGAACCTAGAAAAATGTTACAGATGAACTGGTTTGCAGGGCAGAAATTGAGACACAGATGTAGAGAACAAATGTATGGACACCAAGGGGGGAAAGCCAAGGAGGGGTGGGGGTGGTGGTGTGATGAATTGGGCGATTGGGATTGACATGTATACACTTATGTGTATAAAATTGATGAGTAATAAGCTGCTGTATAAAAAAATTTAAAAAAAACAATGATAAAGTCTTTAAAATTATAATGAATCTCTGATTTTTACCCAGTGCTAAATAATAAAAAAAAGAAAATCACAGTAACAACATTTAAATAATTATTTTTGAAATATATATATATATGTTATTAGCATTAATAACTGATATTTATGGTGCAACCTTCCATGGGCCAGCATCTCACAGCCATTGTGCAGTGTAGGTTTAATTTTCCTCCTTGGTCCATGAGCAAACAGATGTTCAGAGAACTAATCATCGTACTCAGGATCACACAGTCCATAAGAGTTAAAACTTGATTTTGGCCTATTGACAGTGGGTAGTGAAAGAAATTCTACAAATAACCACTGCTTAGATGTAGCAGGCATGTGGTCCCAAAGTAGATATTTGTAGGGCTAGGTACAGGGATAAAAATTCTAAGAAAGGGCAGAGAGTGGACAACTGGAGAGGATGAGGCATTTGATAAACCTGCCACTTTTTTATTTACCTAGTATTATTAAACAGTATTAAAAGAACCTAATATTATTTTTTTTAAAAAAACAGTGTGCATTAGTTGACTACTTCATTTAGAGCTGGCTAAATACAGAGCTTCAAGCACTAACAGGGTGTAAAAGAAGTAGACCATCTGGTTATAGTGTGATACCTACTTTTACCTTCCTATGCCTAAGTGTGAATCACAGCCTCTCTACTCA
Organism: Leucopleurus acutus; assembly: GCF_964270905.1. Taxonomy (NCBI): domain Eukaryota; kingdom Metazoa; phylum Chordata; class Mammalia; order Artiodactyla; family Delphinidae; genus Leucopleurus; species Leucopleurus acutus. Next base: position 56,803,598 of record NC_139158.1, read on the forward strand.
GTCTCTGATCAGCAACACTGACCTCACTGGGGCACTTCTTAGAAATGTAAGAGTCTCAGGTTCCACCCTAGACTTACTGAGTCAGAATCTGCTTTCTAACATGATCTTGAGATGATTCATGTGCACTTCAAGGTTGGAGAAGCACTGAGCTAGGGGGCACAAACCAGAAAGAAAGACAGGATATAAAATATCAAAAGAACCAGCTAGCTATACTCAGAAAACAAATAAGGCAAAAATCAGTTTTTTTGTTTTTTTGTTTTTTTACTTTACTTTTTTGGAAAAAAAGTAAAGCCATTTAAAGTTTAATTCAGGGAGATAATTTTTTTCCTAGTAGGATTATAACCAGGATCTTTTCATTTAAAACAGGATAAAGAGGACTGAAGAACTATGGGAGTTGTCATACCTGGTGGGCACAAAATTGGAATGAGCTGAATAATTGTATCGCCATTCATTTGTTCATGAGCTAGGTTCAGCGGCTTCAGGGTAGTTCTCTTCCTTTGTGACATCCCAAACCCAAGAAGATGCATGTTATTAAAATTTATAAAATGCCCATGATATCCTGTGGTTGGAGATGAGAGAGTTATAGGGGTTGGGGTAGAGGAGAGAGAGACCACCTGGCCCACACCAGAGAAACAGGGAGAACTCTGGAATGAGGAGGGGTTTAAGAAGTGAGGCTATCTATGGATCCCACTTAACTGACCCTCAAGGGGCCCCTAGGGCCTCCTCAGAAGCCCTAGCCTTGGAGCAGCCCCCTTTTCCCTCTGGGACATAGCTGGACACTTTGCCCTGCAGCCTGAGAGCAGTCACTCAACATACAGATTGAAGTTGAATAAATGCTTGCTTTAAACCCACACTGCATGCCAGTTGTTGACAGAACTGCTGTGACATTACTTAGGCCCCAGGATTCTCCCCCTTGTCTGGCCCCTGAAATCCTTCCCAGTCTTGAGCCCCCTCTTTGGGGCTTTTCCTTTCTTCCCCTGGAGCCAAACCCAAGATTGTCTTGGTCTTGCTTGCTGCTTGCAAGCTTTCCTCTTCAGGCCAGATGTCCATACTTCTGACCCTGCTCTGGGCATTTGATTTGTCCCACACTGTGTTCTTTTCTTGATATTTGACATCAGCACCCTGAAGCCAGCCATCACTTTGTCTCCGAGAGCTTTCAGCAAGAGGATCCCACCAGCCCTTGCTTCCTCTTCAGCCTCAGCATTTCTGGTTGCATTTCCTTTGATCAAGTCTTTGACACCCTCACCTCACAACCCCCCACCTCCTTTTTTGGTAAAACCAACACATCTACATTGCATCAGCGAAGTGATTCAAGGGCATGAGAGAAAAGTGAAGATTGTCTTCATTCCACGCAGAAGGACAGAGAAAGTGGGGGGCAAATTCTTCCATGTGCAAATACCACAGTCATAGAAATGGAAGAGAAGGTGGCTTTTTTATACCTTGCTCATCAGAGGATAAAATTGGTGGGAAAAAATGCTACCTTCAGTGTCATTTTCCTTTGCTGTGAGAACTAGATTTGAGGTGCCCCTTTAGGAAAAAAAAATTTTAATAGAGTTCTTGGTCACTTTCCCAGATACCTTTTTAAAAACAAACAAAATCTAACCCAAAGGCACATGCACTCTCTTACTTTGATCTGATCCTAATCAATCCAGACACATTGATTACCAGTTGCCTCAGGGCCAGAGTAAGCACGAGGCTCCCACCTGCCTCTTTAGGCAAAGGATGATCAAACTGAACATCATAGCTGAGGTGTTGGCAAGTGGTGGCCAATTGAAAGGGCTCATTGGCAAGGAGAAACTTGACAAACCACAGGCACCAGGTAGGGTAAAGACAATAATTGAGCTCTGGGTATTATTTATGGGCATCTGGGGTTGGTCTGATGTGGACTCCAAACAACCAGTCAATTTGGTTGAAAACTCAAAGAAGCTATCTTGGGTTAAGTCATAACAAGAACCACTGGGTATAAGTGAATTTTCACCTCTTCCTTTGGCTGATTGGTGTGATTCAAACAGTCATGTTATGTTTTTCTTGTGGATCCACAGGTCTGAAGGTCAATCTGAACTCATTCTCAGTTTCTTTGACTGAGTGATGATGGTTTTAGGAATACCTTAAATGCAAATTTTGCTTGATCTTCAGAATGGTCTTTTGAGAAATCCAGTTGGAAAGTTGTGACATGGAAGGCGACTTGAGGTATCCAATGTCACTAGGAACAGATGGAGAAGATGGAACTGCCTCTGAGCCATGCTCTTTCTACAAATCACCTGGTCTTTCTGGTCTTGCTGTGCAGAAGTGCTATGGCTCCATCTTGTGCCATCACTGGTTACTGCTGACACTTGAATAACTGACTGTACCTTCTACCCCTAACTCTGGGTCTTGTGCTGTCCAGAGCAATCTTTTTTTTTTTTCTGGTAGGTGGACCTCTCACTGTTGTGGCCTCTCCCGTTGTGGAACACAGGCTCTGGACGCACAGGCTCTGCGGCCATGGCTCAAGGGCCCAGCCACTCCACGGCATGTGGGATCTTCCTGGACAGGAAGCCCTGTCCAGAGCAATCTTGACTTCCAATGGATCCCCTTCATTTCCTGTGGCATACTTTTTGTTCTAGTGTCATATGGTTTTGTTCTTAGCATTCCATGATTAAGCTTAACTGCCTGAAGTTGTGCTTTAAAATTGGGTAGACTAATATTGACCATTCATTCATTCAACAAATACTTACTTGGGTACTAATATCAACCAGGAAACAGGGACTGTACCAGGCACTGGGGATCTAAAAGTGTTTATAATCTCTTTCCCAGCTTCCAGAGAGATAGAAATGAAGTGAAACTTCACAGATAAATCTGTAATTATGAGCCAAGGTAGGAGCTTTGAAGGAAAGAATCAGAGTGCTATGAAAGCATATGATGAAAGACTGGCATGAGCTACCTGGAGTAAGGAAGGCTTTCCTGCAGTGTGACATGAGCTGAGACCTGGAAGATGACAAGGGGTTAAGTATACAGGGTGAGGATGCCAGGAAGTGCACTCTGGGCAAAGGCACTAGGGCAGAGTGTGCCTGATATGCTCAAGGTATTGAAAGCAGGCCCGTGTGCAGGAAGCGTGGTGGGAGAGAGTGATAAAATCTGGGCTGATTCACCGCTCAGATTTTTTCAGGGCCATGAAAAGGACAGGACTCTGTTATGTCAGGATTTCGGCTGAACTGGGAGAGAGCAAGCTGAGCTGTCAGGTCTCAGACTAGCCTGTTAAAACAACAAGCTGAGAATGAAAAAGTGAATGTGATAGTAGTAAGAAGAGGCTTAAACTGGAGAAAGCACTGACTCCCCTTGATTCACTTTTCTTCCTGGAATGGTGTGCTGGTGAATCAACACAAATGTTAGGGGTCATCTCACCACTGATCCTGAATAAAAGGCTCTGGAAGTTTTATGGACCCTTGTATGGGGAGGGAGGGTAAAAGGGAACGGTTAGGAGTGGAAAAGTACCTGGGACTGAGTGGGTAAAGCCTCTTTGAGGTTCCCCTCCTCCTCCATATGGAGGCTCAGCAGAGGTGCCTGAAGAAGACCTCTGGCCAAGGCTTCAGATAAAGAGACCTAGGAATGAAGGTGCCTGAACTAAGAATGCAAATATATGAAAAAGAGTGGCTGGCCAGGGGATGTGAGAACTTGACTCAACTCCCCTCAGAGACTTCTAGTCAGGCTGGTATGAGGAGGGCAGCTTTCCCTGTAAGGCACACCAGGGAAAGCCTTTGTCATTGTTTATGGCTGGGCCTGAAAAATCACACATAGGTTTTTAACAAGAAGCCAGACTCCTTAAGTTATATGTCTTTATTGCCAGGGATTCTATCATATTCTAGAATAAAAGTTTAAGCTTAGAGAAAGTAACAGTCAAGAAGGTGAGGTCAAGCTACCTAGTTCACTATTTACTGAGCATCTACTATGCCCCAGGCACAGTGATAAGTGTGGGCACAATGTGGGGTTGAAACACACAGGCATGGCTCTGCCTGCAGAGTTTCCAGATGAGTGACCTCTGCAGACATTAAACAAATAACATACATATTTTTATACATACATACACTTAAAATACACATTTAAAAATGGAAGTAACTGCTATAGTTTTAGAGAACAAGGCATTATGGGGAAAAAAAGGAGACTTAATTTAGACTCAGGGGAGTGGTGGTAGTGGAAGTTCTTTCTGAGAAAATGAGGGTTAAGCAGAGACCTGTTAGAGAGTAAGAATTAGCCCAGAAGATCAGAGGGATAGATTGGTCTGAGGAAACGGCAAGTAAAGAAACCGTGATGAGGGGTTTGTGTTTTATTCTAACAAACAGGGGGATATGATCAAATGTGAAATACTTGGGGAAGAAAGAGAGGAGAGGAGACCATTTTCAAGGACACATCTTGAGAAAGCAAAGTGTTGTTGAGACCATCTTGACTGTGTTCATGACTGAACTCACTTCACAGTTGTGACAGTGCACTAAAAATAAGAGTAATAGGGGAGCAGGCAAGAGAGCAGAGTAGAATGACTCTGAGCTCACCTCCTCTCATCAGCACACCGAACTCACAACTATCTGCAGAACAATCATTGATGAAAAAGACTGAATCTACCAAAAAAAATCTTCTACAACTAAAGGTATAAAGAAGGAACCACAATGAAATGAGTAGGAAGGTTGGACTCACGATGTCATCAAAATTAATACCTTCTTGGTAGGCAACCCACAAACTGGAGAATAATTATATTACAGAGTTTCTCCCAAAGGAGTGAGAGTTCTGAACCCCACATCAGCCTCTCCAGTCCAGGGTTCCAGGACTGGGAAGATGAGCATTTGGCTTTAAAGGCCAGCAACACTTAATTGCAGGATCCCCATAGGACTGGGAGAAATAGAGACTTCACTCTTAAAGGGAACACACAGAATTTCATGTGCACTGGACCCAGGGCAAAAGCAGTAATTTAATAGGAGCCTGTGCCAGATCTATCTGCTTGCCTTAAAGAGTCTCCTGGAGAGATGGGGGATGGTGGATGGTGACTGTAGCTCATCCTGGGGACATAGAAACTGGTGGCAGACATATTGAGGAACATTCAGCTGCAAGATCACTGCTGGAAGCTGACATCTGGGATCAGCAGTACCAAGACCTGGCCCCACGCAATAGCCTGTAGGCTCCAGTGCTAGGATGCCTCAGGTCAAACAACTAACTGGGCAAGGACACAGTGCCACCCGTCAGAAGACAGGCTGCCTAAAGTCTAAGAGCCCACAGCCATGTCTGGACATGACCCTAGACACAGCCCAGCCAACCAGAGGCCAAGACCCAGCTCCATTCACCAGTGGACAGGCACCAGCCACTCCTGCCAGGAAGCCTGCACAAGCCTGTAGCCTCACCAACCAGGTGCAGACACTAGAAGCAAGACAAATATGATCCCACAATACATCGCAGAACCTACCCTGGGGCAGCTGGGTCTAGCTTGCCTACTAGCAGGCCAACACAAACTTCCTGACACCCCGGATGCCATACTTAACTGTATCAGGAACCATGACCTCCCAATGATCTGAAACAAGAGCTGGGATCCCTCGGCCCTGCAACAAGACTTCAGGAACCAGCTCTGCCTGCCTGTAGTCTGGCACTAACCCCAGGATTTAGCTTCACTGGCAAGTGGGTAGGCAATAGCCCCAGAGTCTTTGGGACCATGGCTTCCTCACCAGTGAGTCAGCACTAGCTGGGGTCCCCTAGGCCACACTAAACTGTAGCCAGAGGATTGGCACAAGGCAAGGCCTGGCAACCAACAAGACTAGGGACCAATCAAGCCTACCAAACCTACCAAACCACCCACATAGTCAGCATGCCACAACAGAGGAAATCACACAGCCCTCTAAGGGGGAAACCTCAGAGCATATATCTTGGGCAGTGCACTGCTGGGATGCATAGGACATCTCCTACAGAGGGCCACTTCTCCAAGGTTGAGAAATATAACTAATCTACCACATATATAAAAATACAACATAGACAAAACAAGATGCCAGAGGAACATGTTCCAGAGAAAGAAACAAGATAAAACCCCAGAAGAAGAACTACATGAAGTGGAGATAGGCAACCTATCCCAGAAAGAGTTCAGAGTAGTGATTGTAATGATTAAAGAACTTTGGAGAAGAATGGATGCACAGAATGAGAAATTAGAAGTTTTTAACAGAGAGTTAGAAAATACAAAGAACAACCAAACAGAGATAAATATTACAATAACTGAAATGAAAAAAATCACTAGAAGGAAACAATAGTAGACTAACTGATTTAAAAGAATGGATCAGTGAGCTGGAAGGTAGAGTAGTGGAAATCACTGCCACTGAACAGAAAAAAAGAATGAAAAAGAGACAGCTTAAGAGACATCTGGGACAACATCAAGTGCACTAACATTCACATTATAGGGGTCTCAGAAGAGAGAGAGAAGGGGCCTGAGAGAATATTTGAAGAGATAATAGCTGAAAAAATTTCTAGTCTTGGCAAAGAAATAGTCATCAAAGTCCAGAAAGCACAGGAAGTCCCATACAGGATTAACCCAAAGAGGAACACAGCAAGACACATCATAATGAAACTGACAAAAATTAAAGATAAAGAGAGAATACCAGTAAGGGAAAACAAGGGTGCTCCCATAAGGCATCAGTTGATTTTTTAGCAGAAACGCTGCAGAACAGAACAGAGTGGCACAATATGTTTAAAGTGATGAAAAGGAAAAACCAACAACCAGTAATACTCTATGCAAGGCCCTCATTCAGATTTGATGGAGAAATCAAAAGCTTTACAGACAAGCAAAAGCTAAAAGAATTCAGCACCACCAAACCAGCTTTACAACAAATGTTAAACGAAATTCTCTATGGAAAAAAGAAAAGGTCACAACTAGAAACAAGAAAATTATGAGATGAAAAAGTTCACCAGTTCACCAGTAAAGGCAAACATACATTAAAGGTAGGAAATCACTTACACACAAAGCTAGTAGGGAGGATAAAAGACAAAATAGAAAATTGTCTGTGTCGCAATAAGCAGTTAAGGGATACACAAAACAATTAGATGTAAAATATGATATCAAAAACAGTAAACAGGGGCTTCCCTGGTGGCGCAGGTTGAGAGTCTGCCTGCCAATGCAGGGGACACAGGTTCGAGCCCTGGTCTGGGAGGATCCCACATGCCACAGAGTGACTAGGCCCATGAGCCACAATTACTGAGCCTGTGCGTCTGGAGCCTGTGCTTCGCAACAAGAGAGGCTGCGATAGTGAGAGGCCTGCGCACCATGATGAAGAGTGGCCCCCGCTTGCCACAGCTGGATAAAGCCCTCACACAGAAATGAAGACCCAACACAGCCATAAATAGATAAATAAATAAAATAAAATAAAAAGGGATATGAGTCTTTAAAAAAAACAGTAATCATGAAGGGAGGAGAGGACAAATGCAGGGAAAATGCATTGAGAGATCAGCAACTTAAAACAATCATGTCTATCTACCTATATATATAGACTGCTATACAAAAACATCAAGGTAACTGCAAACCAAAAACTATAATAGATACACACACACACACACACACACACACAAGAGGAATCCAGACATAATATTAAAGATAGTCATTAAATCACAAGAGAAGAGAACAGATGAAGAAAGTGTGAAAAGACCTACAAAAACAAATCCAGAGAGGTTGGCAATAAGAACATACATATAGATAATTACCTTAAATGTAAACAGGCTAAATGCTCCAACCAAAAGACACAGACTGACTGAATGGTTAAAAAAAAAGACCCATATATTTGCTGCCTACAAGAGACTGATTTCAGATCTAGGGACACATACAGACTGAACATGAGAGGATGGAAAAAGATATTCCACACAAATGAAAATCAAAAGAAAGCTGGATTAGCAATACTTATATCAGACAAAATAGACTTTAAAATAAAGACTGTGACAAGAGACAAAGAAGGACACTACATAATGATTGAGGAATCAATTGAAGAAGAAGATATAACAATTGTAAATATATATGCATCCAACAGAGGAGCACCACAATATATCAGAAAATATTAACAGACATAAAAGGAGAAATTGACAGTAACACAATAATAGAAGGGGATTTTAACACCCCACTTACATCAATGGACAGATCATCCAGACAGAAAATCAAGAAGGAAACACATGACTTAAATGACACATTAGGATAGATGGACTTAATCAATATTTATAGAGCACTCTATTCAAAAGTAACAGAATACACATTCTTTTATTTTCAAATATTCTCCAGGATAGATTACCTGCTAGGTCACAAAACAAGCCTCAGTAAATTTAAGAAAATTTAAATCATATCAAGCATTTTTTCTAACCACAACAATGTGAGATTAGAAATCAACTACAAGAAAATAACTGCAAAAAACACAAACATGTGGAGGCTAAACAATATGCTACTAAACAACCAATGGATCACTGAAGAAGGCAAAGAGGAAATCAAAAAATACCTAGAGACAAATGAAAACAAAAATATGATTTCTGAAACCTATGGGATGCAGAAAAAGAAGTTCTAAGAGGGAAGTTTATAGCAATACAAACTTACCTCAGGAAATAAGAAAAATCTCAAATAAACAACCTAAACTTACACCTAAAGCAACTAGAGAAAGAGAAACAAACGAAGCCCAAAGTTAGTAGAAGGAAAGAAATCATAAAGATCAGAGCAGAAATATTAAAGAATAAAAAATATATATCAATGAAACTAAAATCTGATTCTCTGAAAAGAAAACAAAATTCATAAACCTTCAGCCAGACTCATCAAGAAAAAAAGGGAGAGGACCAAAATCAATAAAATCAGAAACGAAAAAGGATAAGTTATGCCAACCAAATGGACAATCTAGAAGAAACAAATTCTTAGAAGGGTACAATCTCCCAAAACTGAACTAGGTGCAAATAGAAAATATGAACAGACCAATTACCAGTAATGAAATTGAATCAGTAATTTAAAATCTTCCAACAAAAGTCCAAGATCAAATGGCTTCACAGGTGAATTCTATCACACATTTAGAAAAGAGTTAACATTTATCCTTCTGAAACTATTCCAAATAAATTACAGAGGAAGGAACCCTTCTGAACTCATTCTATGAGGTCAGCATCACCCCGATACCAAAATCAGAGGAAGATATCACTAAAAAAAGGAAATTACAGGCCAAAATCACTGATGAATGTAGAGCAAAAGTTTTCAACAAAATACTAGCAAACCAAATCCAACAGTACATTAAAAGGATCACACACCATGATCAAGTGGAATTTATCCTGGGATGAAGGACTTCTCAATATCTACAAATCAATCGGTGTGATACACCACATCAACAATTGAAGAATAAAAACCATATGATCATCTCAATAGATGAAGGAAAAGCTTTTGATAAAATTCAACATCGATTTATGATCAAAACTCTCCAGAAAGTGGTCACCCACAGCTAACATCAAAGTCAACACTGAAAAGCTGAAAGCATTTTTTCTAAGATCAGGAACAAGGCAAGGATGCCCACTCTTACCACTTTTATTCAACATGGTTTTGGAAGTTCTAGCCATAGCAATCAGAAAAGAAAAAGAAATACAAGAAATCCAAATTGGAAAGGAAGAAGTAAAACTGACACTCTTTGCAGATGACATGATACTGTACATAGATAATCTTAAAGATGTCACCAGAAGACTACTAGAGCTCATCAATCAATTTGGTAAAGTTGCAGGATACAAAATCAATACACAGAAATCATTTGCATTTCTATATGCTAACAATGAAGTATCAGAAAGAGAAATTAAGGAAACAATCCCATTTACCATCACATAAAAAAAAATAAAATACCTAGAAATGAACCTACCTAAGGAGGCAAAAAACCTGTATTCTGAAAACTATGAGACGCTGATGAGAGAAAATTGAAGATGACACAAAGAGATAGAAAGATACACTGTGTTCTCTACTGTAAGAATATTGTCAAAATGACCATACTGCTCAAGACAATCTACAGATTCAATGCAATCCTCATCAAGTTACCAATGGCATTTTTCACAGAGCTAGAACAAAAATTTTTTAATTTGTATGGAAACAAAAAAGACCCCCAATAGCCAAAACAGTCTTCAGAAAGAATGAAGCTGGAGGAATCATGTGCCCTAACTTCAGACTATACTACAAAGCTACAGTAATCAACAGTATGGTACTGGGACAAAAACAGAAACATAGATCAACGGAACAGGATAGAAAGCCCAGAAATAAGCCCATGCACTTATGATCCATTAATCTATGACAAAAGATGCAAGAATATATAATGGAGAAAAGACAGTCTCTTCAATAAGTGGTGCTGGCAAAACTGGACAGCTACATGTAAAAGAATGAAATTAGAACATTCTCTAATACCATATATAAAAATAAACTCAAAATAGATTAAAGTCCTAAATGTAAGACCAGGTACTCTAAAATTCTTAGAGAAAAACATAGGTAGAACACTCTTCGACATAAATTGCAGCAATATCTTTTTTTTTTTTTTTTTTTTTTTTTGCGGTATGCGGGCCTCTCACTGTTGTGGCCTCTCCCGTTGCGGAGCACAGGCTCCGGACGCGCAGGCTCAGCGGCCATGGCTCACGGACCCAGCTGCTCCGCGGCATGTGGGATCTTCCCGGACCGGGGCACGAACCCGTGTCCCCTGCATTGGCAGGCGGACTCTCAACCACTGCGTTACCAGGGAAGCCCCTGCAGCAATATCTTTATGGATCCATCTCCTAGAGTATTGGAAACAAAAGCAAAAATAAACAAATGGAACCTAATCAAACTTATAAGCTCTTGCACTGCAAAGGAAACCATAAACAAAATGAAAAGACAACCTATGGACTAGGGGAAAGTATTTGTAAACAATGTGACTGACAAGGGCTTAATTTCCAAAATATATAAGCAGCATATACAGATCAATATCAAAAAAACAACCCAATCAAAAAATGGGCAGAAGACATAAATAGACATTTCTCCAAAGAAAACATACACATGGCTAACAGGCACATGAAAAGATGCTCAATATTGCTAATTATTAGAGAAATCCAAAACTGCAATGAGGTACCACCACACACTGGTCAGAATGGCCATCATCAAAAAGTCTACAAATAATAAGTGCTGGAGAAGGTGTACAGAAAAGGGAACCCTCTTACATTGTTGGTGGGAATGTAAATTGGTACAGCCACTAAGAAAAGAGTATGGAGCTTCCTTAAAAAACTAGAAATAGAGTTTCCATATGATCCTGCAATCCCACTCCTGGGTACATATAAGGAGAAAACTCTAACTCCAAAAGATACACTCACCCCAGTGTTCATTGCAGCACTATTTACAATAGCCAATAATAGATGCAGCTTAAATGTCCACAGACAGATAAATGGATAAAGAATATGTGGTGTATATATATGGAATATTACTCTGCCATAAAGAAAAATGAAATAATGCCATTTTCAGCAACATGGGTGGACTTCGAGATTATCATAGTAAGTGAATTAAGACAGATGGAGAAAGACAAATATCATATAGTATCACTTATACATGAAATCTTAAAAGATTATTTCAATGAATTTATTTACAAAACAGAGATAGACTTACAAACATACAAACATACACAAAAAAACTTATGGTTACCAAAGGGAAAAGGAGGGTGGGAGGGATGAACTGGGAATTTAGGATTAACAGATATACACTACCATGTATAAAATACGTAAACAGTAAGGACCTATATTCAATGTCTTGTAACAACGTATATTTGAAAAGAATCTGAAAAAGAATATATATATATATATATATATATATATATACACATATATATAACTAAATCACTTTGTTGTAAGCCTGAAATATTGTAAATCAACTATAATTCAATTTTTTTAAAAAAGAGAAGAGGAGAAGTAGAGAAAGAGAAAAGGGGAATGAGAAAAAAAGAGAGAGGTGCATGGTGGGAAAGGAAATGAGAGAAAAGGCCTTCAGAAATATGAAGTGTTGGGTGTCATCTTCACAGGTTTTATACATAATTGGAGGGGGCTGGGAAGTTTGGGATGAGAGACCTGCATCCTGTTTGTGTGGGACAAACACCCCCCACTCCCAGAACTGGTTGAATACTGGGATTCTGGGCAAGGGAACAATAGGCTAGCCCTTGAGAAACTTGTTCATCTTCTGAGCTGGATGTCAGGAGTCCTCTCACAGGGCAGTGATTTGGGCTCCACTACAGGAGCTCCAGGCAGATTAAGGTCCAGAGATAGGGAGAGAGGCCCTTCATGACTCTGTCAGAGGCCTCATGTCCCTACCCAGAGGGAGGCTAAGACTGGATGCCTGCAGCATGCACTAATTCCCACAGATTCCTACCCAGGCCCTGGGTTTGCAGATTGAACAAGAGCTCACTCCTTTAGAGTCTGAGCTCAGAGGCTAGTCAATTGTCTTTGGTATAATTAGTATCATACCTACAGATTTCATCATACAATAATTATAATCCCATATTTTGCAAATAAAGGGTAAGGACTTGATTAAAGCTGTTGTGAAAAATTATCTAAAACTTGGAAATTAGAAAAAAGGATGACTATATGTCCTTTCAATATCACAAGGGAGCATAACAGACTTTCCCAAGGATTAATTAGGGGGATGCACCTTTGTTGAACTTGCTGTTTATCATTGTGTATGGCTGACTCTGTGAAGGATGTTCATGTCTTATAGTGCAGTTGGGTATCTAGCATTTTACTCCCACTTAACACCATAAGCCTAGTGACTTTATCCTTCTACTTAATCTCTCTGAAGGATTTTTGCCCTTTTATATTAGACTATTTTTGTTCAAATAATTGATGTCAACTTTATTGTTTGGTCTAGTTACTCAGCTAAAAGGATCTAGTTAGCTAAATAGGACCCCAAAAGTCTATATTTTAAAGTCTATTTAGCTAAAAGTATCCCCAAAAGGTAATTATGAGAATAAAATCAGTGCCCTAAAGACATGTTACTTATTTGAATCTCCTTATAAAGCAACTACAGGGATATGTCAACTGAAAAAAAATGCACAATCTTAAATTTTAGAAATTATGTTTTATTTGGTGGACTTTCTGAGGACTTCAAGCCCGGAAGACAGCCACTTATATAGACCTGAGGGACTGCTCCTAAGAGGTAAGGGAGGAGCCAGGATATATAGGGCTTTTTGCAACAAAGACCACGTAGTCAGAACATCAAAAGATTACCGTTAATTAAAGAAAACCAGATGTCCCAAGTTAATGAATTTAGCACTTTTCTATGTATGGAAAGATACAAGAGTCTGGGCCCATTGATATCATTCCTTTGATATGAAATCATACCTTAGCTATCTAGAGCCAGTATCCTGTTCTTTCCCATCCTGAGTCCCCTCGGGGTGCACCATTGGGGGTGGCTGAGAGCTTGGCAGTGGACAGCCTATTTGCCTCCATTCTGAGTTCCCTCAGGACTCACCATCATGGCAGATGTAGTGGCTTGATGGCTGCAAAATCCTTTGTTTACTGATATGGCAGGCAACATTTTTCATTCACAGATTCAAAGAGAGGGAGAGGTATCTTTTTTTGCATGCAAAAGGAAGAGTGGAAAGGCACAGGAAACACACTTCACCACCTTCACAGCTCTCCTCAAATTGGATCTATCCAGGACCATTCATTTGAGGCAGGCACTGCAGGAGGATAAGAAAGGAAGAGAGTAACAATCTCCCCAGGCACAGGCAGGAATTGGAGGTGAAATTTAATTTGAGTGAGCCTTACCCTCATTAAATTAATTTATTGGGGGAAATGAATTGAGAAAATTTACCATTTGTTTGAGGATTCTGGAGATAAATCTCAACCCCTACTATGATTCCAAGACTTCTGGAAGCAAATTGATACAGAGAATTCTGGCCAAAATCCAGCCAGCCAGCTACCTGGATGTTTTGATGTCATTGTTAGAGGTTTGAATGGAACATTACCTGAGTTCAGAGAATCATTGATATAGTACACCAAGTTGCTAGTTGAAAATAAAAAATTTTTAGCCCACTACAATTGAAGTGACAAGATATTTGGGTTTGTATAGCCAAAATTGCAGTCTTGGTCATAACATTTCTGGGTCTAGTTTCTTCACTGGCAAACTGGGAATAAAAATACTAACCTTACTTCCCGCACATGGGTTTTGACAGATCACAGGAGAATAGAATGGCACTTTACACTATACAATGTTGTAACAATAACTCCATAACTACAATGAAAGTTCACATTTGATAGAGGAAAGAAGAGAAACATTCAGTAGTCACTGGCCCACAGCAGGGTCAGGACCCTCCCAGGCAGGCCTTGCAAAGACTCTCTGCCCTGGAGGTGGTGGGAGCTTCATCCTTGGCCATTTTTCTCCAAGGCCCCATCTGTAGTGAGCACTGGGGAGGATACAGTTTTGGGGGAGCATAACTTTCAGAGTACTCACCCCAATCTTGCAAGTTTGAGACCTCAGTATAGCTTTACAATCACAGGCTTTGTAGGTTAGGCATATTGTTTATCTGACAATTCCTATTAAAACATGGTAGGCTTCTCTTAAGTTTGTTTCCAGTCGGCTCCATGTGCCAGAAACAATACCCTATATTCTTTCCCAAACATATTCCTCATGTCTGCTTTATTTTTTGCTTCTCAACCCATGCTTTTTTTTTCTCAATGTAATGCAACTATGTAGAGAACAACTGAATCAACGGGTCTGAAGAGACAACATTCTCAGTCTGACCCTTGCCACAGGTCTGAATCCTTTGGTCTACTGGAAAGTCCTAGTGAGATTTTGCTATTCAAATAAGACCAAGTCTTGTTTGGTCTTATCTCTTAAACTATTTAGGGTCCAGCAACAGTAGGTCTTTCTAACACCTTAAGGCCTTTAGTCTCTGAACTTTCTCTATTCCTTCACTCTCTGCTTGCAAACCAGACAAACTTGCTTGAGCTCATCTCTTTCTTGTAATACTGAATACCTTACTAAGCCCAGCAACAACCAAGACACACTCTTAGTCTAGTTATTACAACAACTTCTACAGAGCCACAGACTCAGTGAATATGTGATCTGTCTTCCAAGTCATCACAGGTTTTATTTTAACAAAAGTTTTGCCATCACAACATGAGTCTCCATCTTTCTTCCTGCTAAATGTGTTACCTCACCAACTGCTGCCTGATTAAGCTAGTGCCACACAATTTTAGTTTTTTGATTATGGAAGCATTTCACTTCAGAGTACAAATACTTGTGCTGACTTGCCTAGGGTAGACTGTGATAATAAACAGACTCCAACATGTAATGGCTGAACACTTGGACATGTTTTTCTCATTCACAGAATAGTTTGAGGAGATTCTAGACCAACAGGGAGGTGGTGTGTGTATGTGTATGTGTGTGTGTGTGTGTGTGTGTGTGTGTGTGTGTTTCTGCTCCACACAGTCATTTTAGGGACCAATGTTTTATATGTCTTCCATGGCATCATCCTATCATCCCATCAACTGGAAGGGAAAAGAAGATGTAGGAAGATTTTATGGGCCAGGACCAGAAGTGCATAATCACTTTAGCTCACATTCCATTAGCTGGAACTCAGTCACATGGGTACAGCTTCAGGGGACCCTGGGAAATGTAGTTTAGCTGTGTGCACAAGAAGAATAAATGGGTTTTTATAAACAGTGAGCAGTGTGTTCTGCAATGCCCCTCTCTGAGACAATTCATCCGTACATATGAAGGGGTGCTGACCTCACAGGTCTATGGGGGTGAGAAGGTGAGACAATGTTGTGGGACACCACTCTGAAATGTTAAGCTGTGGATGAAACATATTGGGGGTAGCATAGTGAAACATCAGGTAAAATATAACTGAACAGAAAAACTATCTCCACATGGGCTATGTGAGTAACTTTTCCTCTTGCTTTAGACTATTCCCTTATGGAAAATGATGCCTACCCATCATCACAAATAACCTCCAGACATTTGTTTATATGCATAAATGCACCATACATCTAGCACATAATTTTCGTGTGTCTTTCATAAATTATCATTGAGAAAGAATGTGTCAGTTTTTTACACAAGAGCTTTGACAATAATGTGATGCCATAGCTATTTCCAGATACTTTGTCTACAGTAAAAAAATGAACTAGAAAAGTGAGCTGTCACTTTGGCAGTATGGTTGTGTAACACATGCCCTCATCTGTGCCAACCTGTGCTCTGTTTCTTAATAGTCTGGTGGTGGAGTTCCACCCTGCAGAGTAAATGTTAGGGAGTGTATGTATTCCAGTGCTTTTTGATCTCAGGAAGGCTCCAGCGTGGGTGCAGAGATGAAGGGGAATCTTCTGGTAAATTTCTGGGATGAGAGAAGGAGGTAACCCTTGTTTTTGGAAACACCTGAGAAGTTAGAAAAATCTAGTGTTGGTGGGGAGGTTTCTAGGAAGAAAACACAAGTAGTTAAATGACAGGTAAACAAGCATTTGATTAAAGTTTCTGTATTTAAAAAAACAGTCTCTGTATTTGAAGGATAAGAAAAGACTTTTGTGACATGCAAAGTCATATTGTAAGCAGTTCTTTACAGTAAACCGCCCTCAGCAGGAATCCCCATTTCCAATCACTTTAGCAAAGCTATATTGTAACTAACTTTTAAGCCAGGCACCCCCATGCTCTACTCAACTCCTGCCCAAGCATATCTTTCAAATTTTTAATCACACAATACCTTACTAGTGTTGACTTAAAAAAATATATATGCACAACGTGAGAGTTGTGAGTTGTTTTATTTGGGGCAAAATGAGGACTGCAGCCTGGGAAACAGCTTTTCAGTTAACTCTGAGAAACTGTTCCTCAGAGGAGAGGGGAGGAGCCAGGATATATAAGAGTTTTGCAACATGAGCAGGTAATTGGGACCTCAAATTTTATTGTTAAATAAAGAAAACCAGATATCTCAAGTTAAGGAATTTAGTGCTTTTTATGTATGGGAATGTGCAAGATTCTGGGCTTACTGAAGTCATTCCTTTGATATACACCTTAGCTATCAGGAGCCTGTATTTTCACAGCCTGAGTTTCCTCAGAGCTCACTGCAGGGAGTGGCTGAAGTCTGATGGCTGCTAGATGACAGGCCTTCTTTTCAGCCCTGAGTTTCCTCAGGGCTCACCAGTTCATGTTGGAGGGCTGCAATCATTTGTGACTGTGACATCCTTTGTTTATTGATATGTCAGGAAATATTCCATTTATAAATATTCCATTCCATTTATATATATTCCATTTATCACTAGTCAGTTCTTCCATAGTTCAAAGAAGTAGAAATGAAGAATAAGTAATTGACAGATGGCCAGATATCTTCCCTAGCTTCCCATTCAATATTATCCTGAACAAACTCTGGACCAAGATAACATCTAGAGGAAGATCACAAGGAGCCTGCACTCGGTGGGTGATGGTGATGACTTTGACCCCCTATCTCAATGATTAACTGAGATTACTTCCCTCCTTTACTTTAAAACTTTCATGGTCTAGCAGAATTTTTGGAGATGGTCTTTGGGGATGCTTGTTAGCACAAACTCCTTTGCCCGATGCATAGTAAGTCCAAACAAACCAAAATGTCAGAGTTTGGAGCATAGAAAAGTTTATTGCAGGGCCATGCAAGGAAATGGGTGGCTCAAGCTCTAAAAAGCTCTAGCTTTCCAAAGGGTTTCAGTAAAGCATTTTTGAAAGCTAGGTGAGGCAAGGAGGGGGGGGTCACAGGGTATGTGATCAGCTCATGCACAATTCTCTGATTGGCTGATGGTGAGGTAACAGGGCGGTATCACAGGGGTTAACATTATCAGTGGTTAAGCTCCAGGAAGACTGGGGCTATGTGCTCATGGTCATCAAGTAGTTAACTTCTATTTGGAGGGGGGTTTTCATATCTGTAAAACAACTCAGGAAACGTGCATCAAATACTTTTATCTGGATACTTCAGAGAGGAGCTAAAGCAGAGGATATGGGGGAAGAGCCTGTCCTGGGAAGGTCCCATAGGGACCTGCTCAGTTATATGCTGAGTCCAACATCTCCCCAGATGGCCAGTATTCTGATTAAGGGCACCTTTCTCCTCTACCATTTATGAATATGTAATTGATTTTGTAAGTGGCAAGCAGCAGGACCCAATTCATTAGGTAACAATATGTAAAAGATGGATTTAATTTTATTCATTTGATTATGAAACAATGTTTTCACTAAGACCCCCCCCCTTCTTCCTGAGACTTGTTAGCACAAAAATTGAAAGGTTTTATATACCTTCCCAGTATAAAATGAGGTATCAGTGTGTGTGTCTGTGTGTCTGATTTTAAATCATACAATTCTTGTCTTTCTTTTCCTCAAGGTCATAGAGGAGTATGGGCAAATAGTGACTATTTTAAGTTCTTTTTTTCTTTAAGTCAAAGTGAAGTATGTAACTTTAGCCTTAAACTATGTTTCCTTGTCCAAATATGTGCATAGTGTGTGTGTGAGAGTAATTATCCTGCAAAAAATAAAAACAAAAAAGTAGATGGATCAGATCAGTTTTCAGAGATATGTGATTTCTTGTGTTAGTACTAATATTACTGGTGTTTTTATTACTATTAATTGATGTAAGTGCTAGTATTAGTGTGAGACAATTGAAGTGAATGACCTCAAAGGAGTAGACCAACCCTAAGGTTTATGCACTTTTTTAACATGTATGCCCATTCATTTCCACTTTTACTCACATTCAGAAGGAGAGACAGCATTTTAGGTGGAAGAAACAGCACATGAAAAGGCTGGGAGGTAGAAATTGAAACAGGATGGAAGGGGGTAGTGCACAACATTTAAAAGAATGTCATAGCCATATGACACACAAAAAAAAAAACTGGTTAGAACCAACTGGTCCAAGATGGCAGAAGATATGTCTTCCAGTAGACCTTGAGCCTCATTATATGCTCATTGTAATACATTAGCATGCTAAATGACACAGCACCATAACAGTTCTGAGGCTCACCATAAAAGGTCAAAAAGTGGGTGTGGCCCATTTCCTGGAAATCTCTGCCCCTTCCCTGAAATAGTTGGAATAATCCTCCCATTCATTAGCCTATGAAATTACCCAGCCCATAAAAACTAACCACACCATACTTTGGGGGCCTCTTGTCTTCTGAGATGGCCCATACTCTGCCTGTGGAGTGTGTTTCTCTCTAAATAAATCCACTTCTTACCTGTTACTTTGTCTCTCACTGAATTCTTTCTGCAATGAGACATCAAGAACCTCAAAGTCACTGGGGACAAAATGAGTCTTTGATGGCCAGGGGACTCTTGTGGGAATTTGCTCACCTTGGGTCCTTGGTTAAGACTAGGATTGGGGGTGTCAAGTAAAAAAATATTCACAACCTAAAAGTTGAGAGTTATGTTTTATTTGGCAGGAATTTTTAGGACTTCAGCCCAGGAAGGCAGCATCTCAAGTATCCCTGAGAGAACTGCTCCAAGGAGGAGAGGAGAGAGCTAGTATATATAGGAGTTTTGCGACAAAGGGCAGGTAGTAGGAGCAAAAGACTACCATTAATTAAAGAAAACTAGAAATCTCAAATTAAGGAATTTAACACTTTTCTATGTATGGGAAGATGCAAGGGTCTGTGATCACTGAAATCATTCCTTTGATATGCACCTCAGCTATCTGGGGCCAGTATCCTGTGTTTTCACAACCTGAGTTTCCTCAAGGCTCACCAGCTCACCACTGTCTGTGGCTGCAATCACTGATAACTGTGACATCCTTTGTTTACTGCTCTGGCAGCCAATATTCCATTTATCAGGGGGCAACCCAGAAGTACGCTGTGTGGACCTTCTTGAGGTATGAGTCTCAGAATTGCCCATATTTGATCTCCCCCTTGACTCACCAGCATGGTCAAGGTTGCAAAGATGCATTCACGAGGACCAAACCAACATTTGCCATGATTTCAGATTGCTCCCATCTCTATGTCTCTAACTATTTGTTTTGTCAATAAAATATTGACATTACATGCTCTCCTGGAATTTAATAGATACCAAGCCTGGCTCACTTCTACATACCCTGCAGAGATAACCCAGCAACACTTTTACAAACATTACCATTTATAACCAGCATTTGTAATGATAAACATAATACCCTATGCTATAAAATGTGGTTTTGTTTTTAAGTATTGATATTTTCAGACATGCTCTCTTCTTTGAGCCTTATATTGCTAGAGGCAGGCAAGAGTGGTACTCCCCATTTTTTCAGAGATGAAGCAATTTAGAGCACAGCCTAAAGAATTAAATGACTGGCATGCAGTCCTAAGTAAGTTAGAGGCACAACCAAGAATAGAACAGAGATCTAAATTTCCCTTCCTGCCACACTACACCTTTGTGTACATTTTTTAATGAGGAGTCAGATTTTATTTTAAGCCACTCCAGAGTCCTTAATTGGCATCTTGTTTTAATCATGCCACTTAACATACTGAATTTATTAGTTATGAGGAGATTGTCAGTTAAGTCACTCAGGAGAACAGCACTTGAACTAGGCTTTTAATTGGGCTGGTGAAAGATAAATTAAGCATAACCACATGTGATTTTTTTAAATGATTCTGTTAGGTAGATAGAGCTAGCTTTTACCCCTGCACATTATAGATATTAATCATCTTTTGTTCCCAATATTTTTCATATTCTTTTCCTTTTGTTTGCCTCCCCTGCTAGAGGTTCAATGTTTCATGGAGTGAAAACTTGGATTATTTCATGATCTTATCATGCAAAAATACTGGATTTACTTTATTTAGCACACAGGAGCAGTCTTTAAACATTTGCATCTTTTCCTCTTTCTTGCATAGCAGAACAGAAACCTAGGCAAAGCTTGTGGTCTGGAATTTGGATTAAGAGCAGTATGTGTAGCCCAGCACAGACCCAAAGTGGAGATTAGGAATAATCCTGTCGACTGAGAAAAAATGCACAACCTGAGAGTTGAAAGTTATGTTTTATTTGGCAGATTTCCTGGGGACTTCAAGCCCAGGAAACAGACTCTCAGATCACTCTGAGGGACTGCTACTAAGAGGTAAGGGAGGAGCCAGTATACATAGGTGTTTTTGCAACAAGACCAGGTAGTCAGAACATCAAAAGATTACCATCAATTAAAGAAAACCAGCTGTCCCAAGTTAAAGAACTTACCTCCCCCCATTCCCTTTAAAAACTGTCATGGCTGAGCAAGAGCTACAGAGTTGGTCTCTGGAAACAATTCTACCATCTCCCCAGATTTCTGACTTTTCTGTTTAAAACACCTTCTACTGACACTGAAATTGAAACTGCTAGGTGGCATTTCAGGGGTCTCCGAGGAGCTCTGGTTCTTTATGTCTCAGTGCGTAAAGAATTCAACCAGAGACAAAGTGATATATAAGAAATGATTTATTAGAATAGGATGCTTGTGAGGCTTACAAGTGTGTGGGTGAGAGGGTGCTGTGCCCCGAGAGGAAAAGTGGGGAGGGGTAAAAGGCCACTTTCCTCCTCATCCTTGAGTAGACATCATGCTTCCATCATCATCTCCTCCTCCAAGTTGGGCAGGGGAGTTTTCTTGTCCTTACATGGTCAAGCCAGGACTCTCATGACAGTATGAAAAAAATTATTTCAGGTCTCAGTACAATGAGGGTCTTTCACTTTGAAATGTCACCCTTCCAAAAATTATTGTTTTTTTATGTGTGCTGAGAGCACATCCTAGGGGTCATTAACTTACTGAGCTCACTGGGCAGGATGTGGGTTTCATGCCACCATTGTTTTGGGGCATATCTCATGCTTCTGTTGCACGGTTTTGTTGCTAAGCAAGCCTGCTTGATTGTGTGGTTAAGCAAACCTGCTTTCTTGAGTGATCATTAACTTACAGGGGTCTCCCATACTTTTATCTTTTGTAATGCTCTTGTTTTAAAGTCTGTCTTGTGCAATAACAATATATCCATATTCTCTGTCTTTTAGTTAAAGTATACATCATTATATTTTACTCTCCTTTTCCTTCTAACTTTTCTATATCTTTATACTTAAGGTGCATTTCTTGTAAGTAGTAATTTGTTTTTTTTAACCTAGTCTCACAATCTTTGTCTTTTGATTAGAATATTATCTGTAGATTTATATTTAACGTTATGCTTGAGTCTAAGTGTGTTAACCTATAATTTATTTTCTATTTAGCTCACCTTTGTTCCTTTTTTTACCTTTCTTGCCATTCTCTGATCACATTGCAATATGTGTTACTATTATTTTTATTATAATAGTATTTCTCATTCCATTTCTCCCTCTCCTTGTTAGTTTTGCAATCTGTTATTTTTTATTGTTAGCCTCAAAATTACAGCATTTATTCTTTACTTAGAATCTACCATACATTAGTATTTTGCCATTCCCTGGACTATTCAAGGGCCCTAGAACACTTTAACTCCATTTATTTCCTTTTATATTCTATTTCTTTACCAACTTTTCAAGAATATTTAGACTATTTGTTTTTTAATTTTTGTTACTAATCTTTCTATGACATCACATTCTTTTTTGTACTTATGTTTGCTTCATCTTTCTATTAGTTGGCATACAATTTTAAATAATTTTTTTCAAGGATTTCTGACAGTTATGTTTTTTGAGCCTGTCAGTATCTAAACTTGGCTTTCTCTTTCCTTCCCACATGAATATAATGTGACATTTACAAACTTTAACCCTTAATAATAATTTGATTTTGTTTTTAATCATAATACTTAAAGGAGTTTTTTTTTTAGTGTAGTTCAGATGTTTTCCAGTTTTTGTCTAGGTGGAGATCTCTTCTCATTTATTTTACCTGTTACAGTTCTGTATGTATTTGTGCCTTTTAAGTGACAAGCTCCATGACAAAGATAACAACAGAATATAAAATTGTTGCTTTCCAGGAACGTAAAGGAGTATACTTGGGGGAATAGATAAATAAAATATTTTTTACAATTTAGTAGATCAAGGACCATCATATGGGAAACAAAGGGCAGCATGAGATCACATACAATAGGCACAAAGCTCAGATGGGGGTCTCAGGTAGTGTTTCCTGGAGGAAATTTGAGACTTTTTCTAAATCACAATAATTTCTGGGCATTATCATTATTATTACTTATAAATTTAGCCTCTGCTTCTCTGACAGGAACAATGCTAGTAATTGTAACAAACATACCTTTGTGCTCATGGTTGGGACCCCCGACCAGTCAACCTAAGAGGGACTGTCTTCTCAACCACTTAGCACAGGTGGAGGATCTTCAAGTTAGAACTGGAGGAGTTGTGACTTAATATTATCTGTGGCAATTAGTGACTGGAAGATTGTTCATTGGTCTCAGTACATACAGCTGATTAAAGAGTGAGGTTTCTTTTAGTTGTTGTTTGTTTTTCTGATGAGGACCATTTTTTTAAAGTCTTTATTGAATTTGTTACAATACTGCTTCTATTTTATGTTTTGGTTTTTTGGCTGCAAGACATGTGGGATCATAGCTCCCTGACCAGAGATCATACCCTCACCCCCTGCATTGGAAGGCAAATTCTTAGCCACTGGACTGCCAGTGGACCACTGGTCCCTAGAGTCAGAGTTTTGAACTGTGCAGTATCCCCTAACTGCTCCATAGATTTGCTGAAACCCACCTCTGTGGCCGATTAAACAGAGTGTGATAATGATTTCTATGATATCTTCAAATGCACTTACAGCCAGCCATGCATGACTTCTTAGTTTGCACATTTCTCACCCTGTTCCCCCAGCAATGCTTGTTTACAAAGATTGATGAGGCTAAAACAAATAATAAGAATCATTGTTTGTCTTAATTTGGGTTTTCCCAGAAGACCTTCAGACAAGGTTTGGAAAGGTGCAAAGAATGCCATCAAGGGAGTGGGGCAGCAAGACAGAGAAGGGAATGCAGCCGATGTGGGGGAGTTATCAGGACAGCTACCACAATAGGCTGGTAGGGAATGGAAACTCTGGTAGCAAGTGTAGAGCACACACCTCACAGTTCTTTCACCCAAAGAGCATGAGAGGGACTTCCCTGATGGTGCTGTGGTTAAGAATCTGCTTGCCAATGCAGGGGACATGGGTTTGAGCCCTGGTCTGGGAAGATCCCACATGCCACAGAGCAACGAAACCCATGTGCCACAACTACGGAACCTGTGCTCTAGAGCCCAAGAGCCACAACTACTGAGCCTGTATGCCACATCTACTGAAGGCACATGCCCAAAGCCCGTGCTCCACAAGAGAAGCCACCACAATGAGAAGCCCATGCACCACAATGAAGAATAGCTCCCCACTTACCCCAAGTAGGGAAACCCCATGCACAGCAATGAAGAACAAATGCAGCCAAAACTAAATAAATTCATTAATTAATTTAAAAAAACAACATAAGATCTGGGGTATTTATACAGTCATTGGTTGAGGGCTGTCCTCAGCACTTGCCATGGGCCTGCAATGGGTGTGGGCAAAGGATCTCCCCAGGAGACCTGAAGAAATCCCTCACACAGAGGAACGCAGATACTGGCAGCTGGAAGTGGGCTGGGGCTCTCAGAAGTGGGGTGGCTCAACAGATATGGACAGGGTCAGTATTACTCCTGGTTCTTCATGCTTTTTACCCAACATACACCAGTCCTTATAGAATAAATTCTTAAATATAAAACCATCCACTTTTGGATCCTTGAGGAAAAAAATAAACATGTTTGAGTTGCTTAAGCTGCACCATCTCTGTCCTCTACCTGGACCATACAGCAACTCATGAATACAATCAGCTTTTGGTATCTGTGGGTTTCACATCCATGGATTCAACCAACCACGGACTGAAAATAAAAAAAATTCCAAAGAGCAAAACTTGAATTTGCCATGATGGCAACTATTTACATAGCATTTACAATGTATCAGGTGTCAATATTATAAGTAATCTAGAGATGATTTAAAGTATATGAGAGGACTCTGATACCAAAACCAGACAAAGATAATATAAAAAAAAGAAAGAAAATTACAAACCAATATCACTGATAAATATAGATGAAAAAATCCTCAGCTAAATACTAGCAAACAGAATCCAACAACATATGAAAAGAGTCATACACCATGATAAAGTGGGATTTATCCCAGGGATGCAAGAATTTTTCAATATACACAAATCAATCAATGTGAGACACCATATTAACAAACTGAAGAATAAAAACCATATGATAATCTCAACTGATGCAGAAAATCTTTTGACAAAATTCAACACCCATTTACAATAAAAACTCTCCAGAAAGTGGGAATAGAGGGAACCTACCTCAAGATAATAAAGGTCATATACGACAAACCCACAGCAAACATCATTCTCAATGGTGAAAAACTGAAAGCATTTCCTCTAAGATCAGGAACAAGACAAGGATGTCCACTCTCGCCACTATTATTCAACATAGTTTTGGAAGTCCTAGTCATGGCAATCAGAGAAGAAAAAGAAATAAAGGAATACAAATTGGAAAAGAAGTAAAACTGTCACTGTTTGTAGATGACATGATAGTATACATGGATAATCCTAAAGATGCCACCAGAAAACCACTAGAGCTAATCAATGAATTTGGTAAATTTGCAGCATACAAAGTTAATGCACAGAAATCTCTTACATTCCTATACACTAACAATGAAAGTTCAGAAAGAGAAATTAAGGAAACAATCCCATTCACCATTGCAACAAAAAGAATAAAATACCCAGGAATAAACCTACCTAAGGAAGTAAAAGACCTGTACTCAGAACATTATAAGAAACTGGTGAAAGAAATCAAAGATGACACAAACAGATGGAGAGATAGACCATGTACTTGGATTGGAAGAATCAATGTTGTGAAAATGACTATACTACCCAAAGCAATCTACAGATTCAGTGGAATCCCTATCAAATTACCAGTGGCATTTTTTACAGAACTAGCACAAAAAAACCTTAAAATTTGTATGGAGACACAAAATACCCCTAATAGCCAAAACAATCTTGAGGGGGAAAAAACACAGCTGGAGGAATCAGACTCCCTGACTTCAAACTATACTACTAAGCTACAGTAATCAAGACAATATGGTACTGGCACAAAAACAGAAATATAGATCAATGGAACAGGATAGAAAGCCCAGAGATAAACCTATGCACCTCTGGTCAACTAATGTATGACAAAGGAGGTAAGGATATACAATGGAGGAAAGACAGTCTCTTCAATAAGTGGTGCTGGGAAAACTGAACAGCTACATGTAAAAGAATGAAATTAGAACACTCCTTAACACCATACACAAAAATAAACTCAAAATGGATTAAAGACCTAAATGTAAGACCTGACACTGTAAAACTCTTAAAGGAAAACATAGGAATAACACTCTTTGACATAAATCATAGCAAGATCTTTTTTGACCCACCTCCTAGAGTAATGGAAGTAAAGCCCAAATTAAAAAAATGGGACCTAATGAAACTTAAAAACTTTTGCACAGCAAAGGAAACCATAAAGAAGATGAGAAGACAGCCCTCAGAATGGGAGAAACTATTTACAAATGAACCAATGGACAAAGGATTAATCTCCAAAATATATAAACAGTTCATGCAGTTCAATATTAAAAAAACAAACAACCTAATCCAAAACCGGGCAGAAGACCTCAATAGACATTTCTCCAAAGAAGGCATACAGATGTCCAAAAAGCACATAAAAATCTGCTCAATATCACTAATTATTAGAGAAATGCAAATCAAAACTACAGTGATGTATCACCTCACACTTGTTAGAATGGCCACCATCAGAAAATCTACAAACAACAAATGCTGGAGAGAGTGTGGAGAAAAGGAAACCCTGTTGTACTGTTGGTGGGAATGTAAATGATAGAGCCGCTATGGAGAACAGTATGGAGTTTCTTTAGAAACCTAAAAATAGAACTGTCATATGACCCAGCAATCCCACTACTGGACATATATCCAGAGAAAACCATAATTCAAAAAGACACATGCACCCCAATGTTCACTGCAGCACTATTTACAATAGCCAGGTCATGGAAGCAACCTAAATGCCCATTGACAGATGAATGGATAAAGGAGATGTGGTACCTATATACAATAGAATATTACTCAGCCATAAAAAGGAACGAAATTAGGTCATTTGTAGAGATGTGGATGGACTTAGAGACTGTCATACAGAGTGAAATAAGTCAGAAAGAGAAAAGCAAATATCGTATATTAACACATATATGTGGAATCTGGAAAAATGATACAGATGAACTGGTTTGCAAGGCAGAAATAGAGATACAGATGTAGAGAACAAACATATGGACACCAAGGGGGGAAAGCTGGGGTGGTGGCGGGATGAATTGGGAGATTCAGATTGACATATATACACTAATATGTATAAAATAGATAAGTAATAAGAACCTGCTGTATAAATAAAATAAGATTCAAAAAAAATTTAAAAATAAAGTATATGGGAGGGTATCCATAGGTTATATGCAAATGCTAGAGACTTTAGCATCCATGGCTTTTGGTATCTGCTGAGGGCCTGGAACCAACCCCCCTGGGGATGCTTTGGCTACGTAGGGATGACTATAATTCAAGAGAGCCCCTGGAGCCATCTTTTCTTACCCAGTCTTCCTCCCCACCCCCCCACCCCCCAGAGCTAACTATACTACCTTTGGCATGGCCCATATGCAACCAAACATTCTGGGGGGGAAAAATCTACTCTTTCATGGAGGAAAAAATTATTAAGTAGCTCCTGGATGCCAGACACCATGTAGAGCTCTCAGCAGGACAGTCAACCCCACTACAGTTACAGTATTTTCTGTTCTTTTGACATTCACACGCAGCCTCCTCCCTCCTGTAGGTTCCTATTGCAACAAATCCATGATCCTGGACAATACTCTTATGCTTAGTTGTACATTCTACCCCTAAAATTTCCAGCAGCAGTTCTTCAAACTGTTGTATTTGCCCTCATAACATATGGCATTATGGTGTAAATGATTGGAACAATATGAATAGTAAAGTAGAATTCAGGACTATTTCAAAATTTGTATTATAAAATTACCATTTGTTTTATTTTTTATATATATATATATAAATTTACATTGTAAAATGCACCTTTTTGCTTGACCACAGAGTTTTTTTTAATTAAAAAATCTGAAATAACACAGCAAATAACAAAAATTATGTCAGAAAGATGAATATATGCAATCTATATTCTTAAGCAAAATTATAACATAACTAGAAACTAATAGCAAAAGATAAAACTACTTTTATGCACACTCTTTTGAATACTTTTTTTTTTTTTTGGCCATGCCACACAGCGTGCGGGATCTTAA
Source organism: Leucopleurus acutus (assembly GCF_964270905.1). Classification (NCBI taxonomy): domain Eukaryota; kingdom Metazoa; phylum Chordata; class Mammalia; order Artiodactyla; family Delphinidae; genus Leucopleurus; species Leucopleurus acutus. The sequence continues at coordinate 56,831,842 of NC_139158.1, forward strand.
TTCCCCAAGCAATGATTGAACCCAGGCCCTCTGCAGTTGAGATCACAGAGTCCTAACCACTGGCCACCAGGGAATTCCCTTGAATAATTATTTGACTAAGGAAGAAATCAAGGGTATGAAAACAGCTAATTGAAAAATAATGAGAATCAGGATAATTTATATTTAAAATTATGGGATATGCATAAAGTTGTTCTCAAGTAATTTGTAATGCTAAATATATTTCTAAAAGTGAAAGCAAGAAAATAAATTATTTTAAGTAAAAAAAATGAAAAAATTATCCAAGGAATTAAAAAGAAATAAATTAAAATCATAAAATTAAAAAATAAATAAACCAGCAGCAGGAAAACAAAGGCATGAAGAGATAGTGAATCCCAGGAAAGTGTTTTTACAAAGAATCAATAAAATGGGCCAGCTGCTGGAAAATCTAATAAGAAAACCCCATAATCAAAAGAAAAAAAAGGGATAGAATTTATATAGAAGTTACAAAACATAATAAAATACATACTTGATTTCTAATAAATTTGGAAAATCATTGAAATAGAAATTTTATTAAGAAATTTAGATGACTACAATTAATTGACTCAATAGGAATTATCTTATTAAATCACTTGAGAAAATTAAGAACGTTTTTAAAGAATTATCCCCTCAACCCCAGACAAGCTCACTATAATATTAAACCATTATAAAGCAATAGTAATTCTGAAAGTTTTATTCTGGGAAAGGAGTTCATAGATTGTGCCAGCGAGAATTCTTTGGCAGCAAGTAACAGAAAAGCCTGCTTTAAATGGACTAAAACATAAGGACATTTATTGACTTATATAACAGGAAGTCCACAGGTGTTGGCTCCAAGCACAGCATAATCAGTGCTTCAAGTGTCATCAAGGAGCCTAGTTCATACCAGAACTCCCCTTGGCATCCTGGTTGTGCTGGCTTTGCACTTAGCCTGGCCCTAGTGTAGTTGCAAAGCAACATCATCAGTTTCAAGCATCTGGACATGATAAGATCTGGAGAAAGGAAGAACCTGCATCTTCCTTGGGTCTCCTTTAAAGAGTGAGAAACTTTTGCCAGACCAGCAGATACTGTTTCACATCTCATTGGCCAGCTTTGGTCACATGTCCATCCTGAAAGGGAGTGATTAGATAATCATAGGCATTGGGTAGTCAATTATTTAAACCAATAGATTCTTAGAATAGAGAATCTGTGTCTATTTTGGGTATTTCAGGAGCATTTTAAGCTTTTCCACATAAAGTTTTAGTTACTTCTTGTTAAGTTTATATTTTGATATTTATATCTTCTGCTGCTATTATAAACAAAATCATCTCTGTCATATTTTCTAATTCACTGCTGTTGTTATATATGAAAACTATGGATTTTTACATATTATTTATACCATATTTATTTACTTTAGTCTCTTTTTGTTCATTGAGGTTTTTAGTTAATTCTTTACGATTTCCCAGGTAAGAGTCATACCATCCACAAAGAGTGATAATTTAACCTTCTCTTTTCCAGTGTTTCTACTTGAATATTTTTCTTTTGTCCAATAAGAGTAGCTAATACCTCCAGTGCAATGTTAAATGAAAATGGGCATCCGTATTGTGTTCCTTATTGTTTTTGTATTTATTAATTCCTTTTTTAAATGATTAAAAAAATTTAAGAATGGGTCAAATGCCTTTTCAGCATCAATATGTTAAATTATTTTTCTCCTAATATCTATTAATATTACTGCCTTTCCTAACACTAAACCATCCTTGCATTTCTGGAACGAATCCTTCTTGGTCATGCTCCTATTCTCTTAATGAACTGCCTGGTTCTAATTGTTGTTATATTTAAAACTTTAATATATATTTGTAAGTGAGATTAATGCATACTGTTTTTTTGTACAATTTTTCCATGTTTTGGTGTCAATGTTACACTCATTTAAAAATAATTTTGAACTTTTTATTATTTTTTTAAAGCCCAGCTTAGTTAAATAACATTCTAGTGATCTATTTTTCAGAGTCTTGGTAGAATTCTTATGTGAAACTATCTGGGCCTGTGTGTATCTTCTATGAGTTGATGGAGGCTTATTCATTTAAAGCTTTCTCTATTTCTTTAATAGAAATTGGTACATATAGTTTTCACCTATATGATACATGTGTTTCTTCTGGGATTACGTTTAGTGAATTATATTTTCCTTGAGAATTATTTATTTCATCAAGTTTTAAAATTTCATTTACATTTGCATATTCAAAAATCCAAGCTACTAGCATAGAATTGTACAAATAAGTCTAATTTTAAAATTTTACTTTGTTGCTGATGCTATTTGTTTTATACCTTTTCTTGCTTTGTGTTTGTGTTTCTTCTCTTTTTGCTTGATTAAATTTTCTATTTGTCAAATTTATTGATTTTTTCTTTTAAGAGTAATAGATTTTAATTAGTGAATTCTGTTTTTCTAACTTATTCATTTCTGCTTTTATAATTATGAAGTCTTCCTTCTTTTAGTTTATTTTGTGCTTTCTTTTTCTTTTAGTTTATATTGTATATTTCCCTAATTATTTCAAGTTGGATATTTAATGCATTGATTTTCTTTGTTTTGCTTTTATTAATATAAACATTTAAGACTAAAATTTTTCTTTGAGCTCTGCTCTGATTTTGAACCATAGTTCTGGTGTTTATTTTAATTATCATTAGTTTCTGGAAACAATGGGTGTCTTAACTCAGGCTGCTAAAACAAAATATCATAAGCTGAGTGGCTTATCAACAACAGAAATGTATTTCTCACTGTTCTGGAGGCAGGAAGTCTGAGACCAGGGTACCAGCATAGTTGGATTGGTGAGGACTCTCTTCTGGTTTGCAGATAGCTGACTTCTTCTTGTATACTTACATGGCAGAAAGAAGGTGAGCTATATCTGGCCTCTTCTTAAAAGGGCACCAATCCCATTTGTGAGGGCTTTACCCTCATGACCTAATTAATTCTCAAAGGTCCCACTTTCAAGTACCATCACACAGATTTTTAGATTTTAACATATGAATTTTGAGGGAGCACAAACATTCAGTCCATAGCAATAGATAAAGATGAACACACTTGCAAGTCCCCTGTGTATTTTGTAAAATGCAGATGCTGACTCAGTAGGTCTGGGACATCTGAGAATCTTTATCTCTAACAAGCCCAAAGAGATGCAGATGTTTCTGTCTACAAACTACTATTTGAGTAGCAAGAGTTTAAAATAGGATTTTAAAAAAATTCTCAGGGTTTTTTTCCTGATGTTATTAATATCTAGTTTTATTGCAATGTGATCAGAGAATGTTGTCAGTATTGTTTCTGGTTCTTAGAAATTATTGAGCTTTTCCTGTGGGCTAATATGTGGCCAATTATCATGAATGATCACGTGGACTTGTGAAGAATATATATTCACTCTAGGGTACAGAGTTCCATCTATATTTACATTATTGTTTATTTTGTTTATCCTTAGTAAATTTTTGTTCACTTGGTTTGTCTTGGACGAAAAACATTGAATTAAAATCTCCTAATGTTAGCTTTTATTAATATAATATTACTATTTTGGTCTAAATACAATTCTATGTTCACATTGTTATGCTTATACAAATATTATTCACAATTGAGCATTGTAGCTTACTACAATGGGTGTGTGTTTTTTCCTTACTTTTCATTTTTCTTGAAGTTAGATTGCCTTGTTTTTAATTTGCTTAGACTTCTTTTCACATTTTGTTAACTCTCACTACATCTTCAAGTAGCATCTCAGTATGATTTTCCAAAAAACCAGTCACACTAATATATGGTTTCTATTTCCTTCTTGGAGATGTGTCCTCTGGAACCTCCATTGTCCTCTTCTCTGAGTTGGTAACACATTAGGCCTGATGAACAGCTGTAATATTGAGACTTCTCATTACTGTCATCTTCAAATTTGCTTTGCCCTTCTCTTGTGTTGGAATCTCTGTTTCTCAAATCTCATCTCTTCCTCTGTCTTGGTTTATTCTCTCTGTTTGATGGAACACAGAGTGGGGCCTTGATCAAGAGGACAAGCATAGAGTCTGGTTTCTAGTGCTTGGGAACTTGGTCTGGGGGCTCTGTACAAATAAAATAACATTATTATACAATAGTAAACAAGTTGTCTACAAGATGGAGGGAGCATGATGTGAGTAGAATATTTGTATCAGGTTATGCAGAAAGGCAAAAACATTTGGGAAAAATATACTGTCCTTGTAGATAGTTTTTATCTAGGACTTTGTAACCTCCAGGATCACCTCTGTCAACTTTTGGTGTGTTTAGTCCAAGCATTATACACCTGGCAGTCACAGTTGGACTGTTTGGGTTGTGTGCTAGCTTGTCAGAGCCCTGGACTACAGATGGTCTTGCAGGAATCTGTGACTGTTTGATTAGCATGATTCCTGAGTAGAGATAGCCTTGCTCTGCTGTTAATTTACCTGCAGGCACATGGACAACCACATTCTCTTTGGAAACTGCCAAAAGACTTGAGTGTTTTAATCAGTTGACACCGATATCCCACACCCACTCCCCAAGCAAACATTCCTGGGCAGTTATTTAGACATTTAATTTGAGCTTCCAATATTGTCCTTAGATTTATAAGAAGTTAAGTCATCATCCTTAGAAAGTTGATCCATTCCTTGAATCCATCTTAGGCAAACTGGGCCCCCAAAAAAGGAAGTGTCAATGTGAGTGAAATGAAGAAAATGTCAGGACAGAGCAAGCACTCCACCAGTGTGGAATAAAAGATGCAGATGATGAGAGAGCATGGAAATTCCATAAAATATCAAGGAGTTGTTTAATAAGCCAAAGTTAGAGACTTTTTGCAATAAGTACTCACTCAAGTTGAAATAGTGTGGGCTGGTCTTGCACTCTGAAGTGTTCATGGAATGTGAGGTGGGTTGACCCCATAGAAGAATTCACCTACAGGCATTTGAAATGTGACCCACCACATTTGTTTTACAAGGACTCACTGGCAGAACAGGGGCTAAAGGGATTTGTTACTTCCCTCAAAGAATTAACAATCTAGGCTAAAAGACAGACAGGTCAACACATAAGATTGAATGTAACCAGGGCTATAAGAAAGAACAAAAAAGAAATTCCTTTTGACTGAGAGATTGGTAAAGTCTTCATAGCAGAGGTGGCATCTAAATTGAACCTTGAAGAAAGACTAAGAATTACTGAAAAAATGCAGCAAGAGGCTTCTCAGCTAAGGAAAACATTATCCCAAGATCTGAAGTGTGAAAGGGCTTATCCTATTTGGTGAATGGTTAATGGCTTGGAGTTAGATGGTCCTTGAATTTGTTTAATGGCTAACACTTTCTTCTCAGTCTCATTTCCTGAGAAAATGAGGCTGAGAAGGAAGTATAGGGCAAGGTAAAGAGGACCATCCTTAGGAATTCTGAATTCCATGTTTAGTATCTTAGATTTTAGTATAGAGGGCAGATTGAGTTTCTTCCTCTTTATAGAGGGAGTTATGGCATAATCAGATTTGTGTTTTGGAAAGAATATTCTGTTAGTTGATTGAAGAAGGGAAGATTAGGAATCAAGAAGTCCACTTAGGAAGGCAGGGCCATGAAACAAGTGTATTCTCAACAAGCTCCCAAGAGATGTTGAAGCTGCTGGTCCTTGGACTGTACTGAGTAGGGAGTTGTAGATTGTAACCAAATAATCAAGGATAACTGAGACACTAGGAAGCCCCTTTGCGGGCAGAGACTGCGGGTGGCGGAGGAGAGCACAGCAACAGGGGTGCGGAGGACAATGCGGAGAGATTCCCGCACAGAGGATCAGTGCCGATCGGCACTCACCAGCCCGAGAGGCTTGTCTGCTCACCCGCCGGGGCGAGCGGGGCTGGGAGCTGAGGTTCCGGCTTCGGTCGGAGCGCAGGGAGAGGACTGGCGGCGTGAACACAGCCTGAAGGGGTTAGTGCACCACGGCTAGCCAGGAGGGAGTCCGGGGAAAAGTCTGGAACTGCCGAAGAGGCAAGAGACTTTTTCTTCCCTCTTTGTTTCCTGGTGCGCGAGGAGAGGGGATTAAGAGTGCTGCTTAAAGGAACTCCAGAGACAGGCGCGAGCCGCGGCAAACAGCGCGGACCCCAGAGACAGGCATCAGACACTAAGGCTGCTGCTGCCGCCACCAAGAAGCCTGTGTGTGGGCACAGGTCACTATCCACACCTCCCTTCCGGGGATCCTGTGCAGCCCGCCACTGCTAGGGTCCCGGAATCCAGGGAAAACTTCCCGGGAAGAACGCACTGTGTGCCTTAGGCTGGTGCAACCTCACGCTGGCCTCTGCCACCGCAGGCTCGCCCCGCATCGTGCCCCTCCCGCCCCCCGGCTTGAGTGAGCCAGAGCCCCCGAATGAGTAGCTCCTTTAACCCCTTCCTGTCTGAGCGAAGAACAGACGGCCTCGGGCCACCTACACGCAGAGGCGGGGCCAAATCCAAAGCTGAGCCCCGGGAGCTGTGAGAACAAAGAAGAGAAAGGGAAATCTCTCCCAGCAGCCTCAGGAGCAGCGGATTAAATCTCCACAATCAACTTGATGTACCCTGCATCTGTGCAATACCTGAATAGACAACGAATCATCCCAAATTGAGGAGGTGGACTTTGAGAGCAAGATCTATGATTTTTTCCCCTTTTTCTCTTTTTGTGAGTGTGTATGTGTATGCTTCTGTGTGAGATTTTGTCTGTATAGCTTTGCTTTCACAATTTGTCCTAGGGTTCTATCTGTTCGTTTTTTTGTTTTTTCACTTAAAAATTTTTTTTCTTAATAATTATTTTTTATTTTAATAACTTTATTTTATTTTATCCTCTTTCTTTCTTTCTACTTTTTCTCCCTTTTATTTGGAGCGGTGTGGATGAAAAGCTCTTGGTGCTACAGCCAGGAGTCAGTGCTGTGCCTCGGAGGTGGAGAGCCAACTTCAGGGCACTGGTCCACAAGAGACCTCCCAGCTCCACATAATATCAAATGGCAAAAACCTCCCAGGGATCTCCATCTCAACCAACACCCAGCTTCAATCAACGACCAGCAAGCTACAGTGTTGGACACCTTATGCCAAACAACTAGCAAGACACCAATTAGCAGAGAGGCTGCCTAAAGTCATAATAAGTCCACAGACACCCCAAAACACACCACCAGACATGGACCTGCCTACCAGAAAGACAAGATCCAGGCTCATCCACCAGAAAACAGGCACTAGTCCCTTCCACCAGGAAGCCTACACAACCCACTGAACCAACCTTAGCCACTGGGGAAAGACACCAAAAACAATGGGAACTATGAACCTGAAGCCTGCAAGAAGGAGACTCCAAACAAAGTAAGATAAGCAAAATGAGAAGAAAGAAAAACACACAGCAGATGAAGGAGCAAGATAAAAACCCACCAGACCTAACAAATGAAGAAGACATAGGCAGTCTAACTGAAAAATAATTCAGAATAATGGTAGTAAAGATGATCCAAAATCTTGGAAACAGAATAGACAAAGTGCAAGAAACATTAACAAGGGCCTAGGAGAACTAAAGATGAAACAAACAATGATGAACAAAACAATAAATGAAATTAAAAATACTGTAGAAGAGATCAATAGCAGAATAACTGAGTCAGAAGAACGGATAAGTGACCTGGAAGATAAAATAGTGGAAATAACTACTGCAGAGCAGAATAAAGAAAAAAGAATGAAAAGAACTGAGGACAGTCTCAGAGACTTCTGGGACAACATTAAGTGCACCAACATTCAAAGCATAGGGGTTCCAGAAGAAGAAGAAGAAAAAAGAAAGGGACTGAGAAAATATTTGAAGAGATTAAAATTGAAAACTTCCCTAATATGGGAGGGAAATAGTTAATCAAGTCCAGGAAACACAGAGAGTCCCACACAGGGTAAATCCAGGGAGAAACATGCCAAGACACATATTAAACAAACTGTCAAAAATTAAATACAAAGAAAACATATTAAAAGCAGCAAGGGAAAAACAACAAATAACACACAAGGGAATCTCCATAATGTTAACAGCTGATCTTTCAGCAGAAACTCTGCAAGCCAGAAGGGACTGGAAGGACATATTTAAAGTGATGAAGGAGAAAAATCTACAACCAAGATTGCTCTACCCAGCAAGGATCTCATTCAGATTTAATGGAGAAATTAAAACCTTTACAGACAAGCAAAAGCTGAGAGACTTCAGCACCACCAAACCAGCTTTACAACAAATGCTAAAGGACCTTCTCTAGGCAAGAAACACAAGAGAAGGAAAAGACCTACAATAAAAACCCAAAACAATTAAGAAAATGGGAACAGGAACATACATATCAATAATTACCTTAAATGTAAATGGATTAAATGCTCAGACCAAAAGACACAGACTGCTGAATGGATGCAAAAACAAGACCCATATATATGCTGTCTACAAGAACCCACTTCAGACCTAGAGACACATACAGACTGAAAGTGAGGGGATGGAAAAAGATATTCCATGCAAATGGAAACCAAAAGAAAGCTGGAGTAGCAATTCTCATATCAGACAAAATTGACTTCAAAATAAAGACTATTACAAGAGACAAAAATGACACTACATAATGATCAAGGGATCTTTCCAAGAAGAAGATATAACAATTGTAAATATTTATGCACCCAACATAAGAGTGTCTCAATACATAAGGAAAATACTAACAGCCATAAAAGGGGAAATCGACAGTAGCACATTCATAGTAGAGGACTTTAATACCCCACTTTCACCAATGCACAGATCATCCAAAATGAAAATAAATAAGGAAAAACAAGCTTTAAATGATACATTAAACAAGATGGACTTAATTGATATTTATAGGACATTCCATCCTAAAACAACAGAATACACATTTTTCTCAAGTGCTCATGGAACATTCTCCAGGATAGATCATATCTTGGGTCACAAATCAAGCCTTGGTAAATTTAAGAAAATTGAAATTGTTTCAAGTATCTTTTCTGACCACAATGCCATGAGACTAGATATCAATTACAGGAAAAGATCTGTAAAAAATACAAACACATGGAGGCTAAACAATACACTACTTAATAACGAAGTGATCACTGAAGAGATCAAAGAGGAAATCAAAAAATACCTAGAAACAAATGACAATGGAGACACAACGACCCAAAACCTATGGGATGCAGCAAAAGCAGTTCTAAGGGGGAAGTTTATAGCAATACAAGCCCACCTTAAGAAGCAGGAAACATCTCGAATAAACAACCTAACCTTGCACCTCAAGCAATTAGAGAAAGAAGAACAAAAATACCCCAAAGCTAGCAGAAGGAAAGAAATCATAAAAATCAGATCAGAAATAAATGAAAAAGAAAGAAGGAAATGATAGCAAAGATCAATAAAAGTAAAAGCTGGTTCTTTGAGAAGATAAACAAAATTGATAAACCATTAGCCAGACCCATCAAGAAATAAAGGGAGAAGACTCAAATAAATAGAATTACAAATGAAAGAGGAGAAGTAACAATTGACACTGCAGAAATACAAAAGATCATAAGAGATTACTACAAGCAACTCTATGCCAATGAAATGGACAACATGGAAGAAATGGACAAATTCTTAGAAATGCACAACATGCCAAGACTGAATTAGGAAGAAATACAAAATATGAACAGACCAATCACAAGCACTGAAATTGAAACTGTGATTAAAAATCTTCCAACAAACAAAAGCCCTGGACCAGATGGCTTCACAGGCGTTTTCTATCAAACATTTAAAGAAAGCTAACACCTATCCTTCTCAAACTCATGCAAAATATAGCAGAGGGAGGAACACTCCCAAACTCATTCTACGAGGCCACCATCACCCTGATACCAAAACCAGATAAGGATGTCACAAAGAAATAAAACTACAGGCCAATATCACTGATGAACATAGATGCAAAAATCCTCAACAAAATACTAGCAAACAGAATCCAACAGCACATTAAGAGGATCATACACCATGATCAGGTGGGGTGTATTCCAGGAATGCCAGGATTCTTCAATATACGCAAATCAAACAATGTGATACACCATATTAACAAACTGAAGAAGAAAAACCATATGGTCATGTAAATAGATGCAGAGAAATCTTTCGACAAAATTCAACACCCACTTATGATAAAAACCCTCCAGAAAGTAGGCATAGAGGAACCTTCCTCAACATAATAAAGGCTATATATGACTAACCACAGAAAACATCATCCTCAATGGTGAAAAACTGAAAGCATTTCCACTAAGATCAGGGAAAAGACAAGTTTACCCACTATCACCATTCTTATTCAACATAGTTTTGGAAGTTTTAGCCACAGCAATCAGAGAAGAAAAGGAAATAAAAGGAATCCAAATTAGAAAAGAAGAAGTAAAGCTGTCACTGTTTGCAGATGACATGATACTATACGTAGAGAATCCTAAAGATGCTACCAGAAAACTACTAGAGCTAATCAACGAATCTGGTAAAGTAGCAGGATACAAAATTAATGCACAGAAATCTCTTGCATTCCTATACACTAATGATGAAAAATCTGAAATTAAAGTCAAGAAAACACTCCCATTTACCATTGAAACAAAAAGAATTAAATGCCTAGGAATAAACCTACTTAAGCAGACAACGGACCTGTATGTGGAAAATTATAGGACACTGATGAAAGAAATTAAAGATGATACAAATAGATGGAGAGCTAAACCATGTTCTTGGATTGGAAAAATCAACATTGTGAAAATGACTCTACTACCCAAAGCAATCTACAGATTCAATGCAATCCCTATGAAACAACAAATAGCATTTTTCACAGAACTAGAAAAAAAAATTTCACAATTTGTATGGAAACACAGAAGACCCCAAATAGCCAAAGCAATCTTGAGAATGAAAAACAGAGCTGGGGGAATCAGGCTCTCTGACTTCAGACTATACTACAAAGCTACAGTAATCAAGACAGTGTGGTACTGGCACAAAACCCAAAATACAGATCAATAGAACAAGATAGAAAGCCCAGAGATAAACCCACGCACATATGGTCACCTTATCTTTTATAAAGGAGGCAGGAATGTACATTGGAGAAAGGACAGCCTCTTCAATAAGTGGTGCTGGGAAAACTGGACAGGTACATGTAAAAGTATGAGATTAGATCACTCCCTAAAACCATAAACAAAAATAAGCTCAAAATGGATTAAAGACCTAAATGTAAGGCCAGAGACTATCAAACTCTTAGAGGAAAACATAGGCAAAACACTTTATGACATAAATCACAGCAAGATCCTTTTGACCCACCTCCTAGAGAAATGGAATTAAAAACAAAAATAAACAAATCAGACCTAATGAAACTTCAAAGCTTTTGCACAGCAAAGGAAACCATAAACAAGACCAAAAACAACCCTCAGAATGGGAGAAAATATTTGCAAATGAAGCAACTGACAAAGGGTTAATCTCCAAAATTTACAAGCAGCTCATGCAGCTCAATAACAAAAAAACAAGCAACCCAATCCAAAAATGGGCTGAAGATCTAAATAGACATTTCTCCAAAGAAGATATACAGACTGCCAACAAACACATGAAAGAATGCTCAACATCATTAATCATTAGAGAAATTCAAATCAAAACTATAATGAGATATCATCTCTCACCTGTCAGAATGGCCATCATCAAAAAGTCTAGAAACAATAAATACTGGAGAGGGTGTGGAGCAAAGGGAACACTCTTGCATTGCTGGTGGGAATGTGAATTGGTACAGCAACTATGGAGAACAGTATGGAGGTTCCTTAAAACACTACAAATAGAAGTATCATATGACCCAGCAATCCCACTACTGGGCATATACCCTGAGAAAACCATGATTCAAAAAGAGTCATGTACCAAAATGTTCATTGCAGCTCTATTTACAATAGCCAAGAGATGAAAACAACGTAAGTGTCCATCATCGGATGAGTGGATAAAGAATATGTGGCACATATATATAATGGAATACTACTCAGCCATAAAAAGAAACGAAATTGAGTTATTTGTAGTGAGGTGGATGGACCTAGAGTCTGTCATACAGAGTGAAGTAAGTCAGAAGGAGAAAGACAAATACCGTATGCTAACACACATGTATGGAATCTAAGAAAAAAGTATCATGAAGAACCTAGTGGTAAGACAGGAATAAAGACACAGACCTACTAGACAATGGACTTGAGGATATGGAGAAGGGGTATGGTAAGCTGTGACAAAGTGAGAGAGTGGCATGGACATATATACACTACCACACGGAAAATAGATAGCTAGTGGGAAGCAGCCGCATAGCACAGGGAGATCAGCTCGGTGCTTTGTGACCAGCTGGATGGGTGGGATAGGGATGGTGGGAGGGAGGGAGATGCAAGAGGGAGGAGATATGGGAACATATGTATATGTATAACTGATTCACTTTGTTATAAAACAGAAACTAACACACCATTGTAAAGTAATTATACTCCAATAAAGATGTAAAAAAAAAAAAAGTCATGTACCAAAATGTTCATTGCAGCTGTATTTATAATAGCCAGAAGGTGGAAACAACCTAAGTTTCCCCCATCAGGTGAATGGATAAAGAAGATGTGGCACATATTACAAAGGAATATTACTTAGCCATAAAAAATGAAATTGAGTTATTTGTAATGAGGTGGATGGACCGAGAGTCTGTCATACAGAGTGAAGTAAGCCAGGAAGAGAAAGACAAATACCGTATGCTAACACATATATATGGAATCTAAGAGAAAAAAAATTTCATGAAGAACTTAGGGGTAAGACAGGAATAAAGACACAGACCTACTAGAGAATGGACTTTAGGATATGGGAAGGGGGAAGGGTAAGCTGTGACAAAGTGAGAGAGTGGCATGGACATATATACAGTACCAAACGTAAAATAGATAGCTAGTGGGAAGCAGCCTCATAGCACAGGGAGATCAGTTCGGTGCTTTGTGACCACCTAGAGGGGTGGGATAGGGAGGGTGGGAGGGAGGGAGACGCAAGAGGGAAGAGATATGGAGATATATGTATATGTATAACTGATTCACTTTGTTATAAAGCAGAAACTAACACACCATTTTAAAGCAATTATACTCCAATAAACATGAAAAAAAAAGGGTAACTCAAAAAGTGACACAAAGGAATAGTAGAGGGGCAAGCAACTGCATAAATTTTATGTTAAAGTAGAATGCCCCTCCCCAAAAAACATAAGAAAGGGCCAAGGTCAGGGGTTTTTAAAACTGGCTGAACAAATTTGGAATCACTTGTGTAGTTATGAAAACTGCTGGTGACTGGGCCCCATCACAAGAGATTCTGATGCAATTGGTATGGGGTGCCACTTGGGCATCAGGATTTGTACAAGCTCTCCAGGTGATTCTAATGTGCAGTCAGGGATTGAGAAACATGGCTTAGTTCTTACCAGGTGTGAATTACTGATGCAGGGACATAGGGCTCAAATGATAGTGACAGTGGCATGTATGCATAATCTACCAGGACAAGATTATACTTTCATCACTAATTTGGAAGGTAATTTATCATTTTAAAAATTCTACTATTTGTTAACTTAGAGTTTTGAAATAATTATTTAAAGTATGTTTTCCCAACAAATCTCAGACTCAAGCTTATATATTGGTACCTTTTTATGTTCTTAACCTTAGATGAGCCCTTAATTTTCTTTTTCCTCCTTTTTCTCTGTTAACATAATGTGGGATTTACATCTAAATTGTAGTTCCTACACTATTTTTAATATTAGAGCCCTTTCATTTCAAGAATATTTTTGGCTTTTTCATTCAATTCTAGAAACAGACGTACATTTTTCAGGCTTTTACTTTAATTGATTTCTGTGTCTTTTTGCCATGGTTTTCTCAAATTTATGTTTTGTATTTAGAAAATACTTTTAAGACATTTGTTTTAAAGAAGGCTGATATATTTTGTGAATCCTTTTGTGATTGTTAATGTTATGTCAACTTGGCTAAGCTATTGTGCCCAGTTGTTTGGTCAAATACTAGTCTAGATGTTGCTTTGATGGCATTTTGTAGATGTAATTAATATCTACAACCAGCTGAAATTGTTACAGAACA